>NW_027517340.1:0-45111 GCF_048772815.1 Callospermophilus lateralis
CTTTAGTTTTGTCAAGTTTCAAGGAGCTACTACAAACCATGTTGGATTTAGAGTTCCAAATTCATCTATCTATATAGGAGAGAACAGAGGGAAACCTAAGTATAAAAACTGCTACTGTAGACGAACGCTTCAACCTAGAAGAACCAAATTGGGTGAGCCTAGTTGGATTTGTGTACTGATCTATACCACCAACTATCATAAAAATTGGGAGAAAAAATATTTGCTTGTATTTCGGAAATTCGTTATTTCTTAGAAGTTAGGCAACCCCTCTCAATGAAAGTGCTTTTCCTACGTCTGTGCCTACAGCAACTTGAAGAAAAAACAAACCATAGAGACAAAACTGAGAACTCCTTTATTTTGTCAAGTTTCAAAGAGCTACTACAAACCATGTTGGATTTAGAATTCCAAATTCATCTATCTATATAGGAGAGAACAGAGCGAAACCTAAAAATATAAACTGCGATTGGAAACGAACGTTTCAACCTAGAAGGAGAAAATTTGGTGAGCAAAGTGGGATTTGTGGACTTGTCATTACCACGACGTATCATCAAGATTGGGTGAAAAAATATTTGCTGCTATTCGGAAACTCGTATTTTTTTCGAAGCTTGGCAACACCCATCAATGATAGTGCTCTTCCACACTCTCTGCTTCGGGATACTTGAAGTGGAAACAAATCATTGAGACAAAACTGAAAACTCCTTTATTTTGTCAAGTTTCAAAGAGCCGCTACAAACCATGTTGGATTTAGAGTTCCAAATTCAACTTTCTATATACGAGAGAACAGAGTGAATCCTAAAAATAAAAACTGCTACTGTAGACGAACGCTTCAAATAGAAGAACAAAATTTGGTGAGCCAAGTAGGATTTGTGTACAGATCATTACCACCAGGTATCATCGACATTGGGTGAAAAAATATTTGCTGGTATTTAGGAAACTCGTTATTTCTTAGAAGCTTGGCAACCCCTCTCAATGAAAGTGGTTTTCCACAGTCTGTGCCTAGGGCTACTTTAAGAGGAAACAAATCATAGAAACAAAACTGAGAACTCCTTTATTTTGTCAAGTTTCAAAGAGCTAATACAAACCATGTTGGACTTAGAGTTCCAAATTCATCTATCTATATAGGAGAGAACAGAGGGAAAACTAAAAATATAAACTGCTACTGTAGAAGAACGCTTCATCCTAGAAGAACAAAATTTGGTGAGTCAAGTGGGATTTGTGTACCGATCATGGCCACCAAGTATCATTAGGATTCGGTGAAAAATTATTTGCTGATATTTCGGAAACTCGTTATTTCTTAGAAGCTTGGCAACACCTCTCAATGGAAATGCTTCTCCACAGTCTGTGCCTAGGGCTATTTGAAGAGGAAACAAACCATAGAGACAAAACTGAGAACTCCTTTATTTTGTCAAGTTTCAAAAAGCCATAACAAACCATGTTGGATTTAGAGCTCCAAATTCATTTATCTATATAGGAGAGAACCGAGTGAAACCTAAATATAAAACTGCTACTGTAGACGAATGCTTAAAACTAGAAGAACAAAATTTGGTTAGCCAAGTGGGATTCGTGTACTGATCATTACGACCAAGTATCATCAACATTGGGAGAAAAAATATTTGCTGGTATTTCGGAAACTCGTTATTTCTTAGAAGCTTGGCAACCCCTCTCAATGAAAGTGCTTTTCCACCATCTGTGCCTAGGACTACTTGAAGAGGAAACAAACCATAGAGACAAAACTGAGAACTCCTTTATTTTGTCAAGTTTCAAAGAGCTACTACAAACCATGTTGGATTTAGAATTCCAAATTCTTCTATCTATGTAGGAGATTACAGAGTGAAACGAAAAAATAAAAACTGCTACTGTAAACGAACGCTTCAACCTAGAAGAACAAAATTTGGTGAGCAAAGTGGGATTTGTGGACTTGTCATTACCACCACGTATTATCAGTATTGAGTGAAAAAATATTTGCTGATATTTCGGAAACTCGTATTTTCTTGGAAACTTGGCAACCCCTATCAATGAAAGTGCTCTTCCACAGTCTATGCTTAAAGCTACTTGAAGCGGAAACAAAACATAGATACAAAACTGAGAACTTCTTTATTTTGTCAAGTTTCAAAGAGCTACTACAAACCATGTTGGATTTAGAGTTCCAAATTCATCTATCTATATAGGAGAGAACAGAGTGAAACCTAAATATTAAAATTGCTACTGTAGACGAACGCTTCAAAGTAGCAGAACAAAATTTGGTGAGCCAGGTGGGATTTGTGTACAGATCATTACCACCAAGTAACATCGACATTGGGTGAAAAAATATTTGCTGGTATTTCGGAAACTCGTTATTTCTTAGAAGCTTGGCAACCCCTCTCAATGAAAGTGCTTTTCCACAGTCTGTGCCTAGGGCTACTTGAAGAGAAAACAATCCATGGACACAAAACTGAGAACTCGTTTATTTTGTCAATTTCAAAGAGCTATAACAAACCATGTTGTATTTAGATCTCCAAATTCATCTATCTATATAGGAGAGAACAGAGTGAAACCTAAATATAAAAACTGCTACTGTAGACGAACGCTTAAACCTAGAAAAACAAAATTTGTTGAGCCAAGTGGGATTTGTGTACTTGTCATTACCACCACGTATCATCAAGATTGGGGGAAAAAATATTTGCTGGTATTTTGGAAAATCGTAATTTCTTGGAAGCTTTGCAATGCCTTTCAATAAAAGTGCTTTTCCACAGTCTCTGCTTAGGGCTTTTTGAAGAGGAAACAAACCATAGAGACAAAACTGAGAACTTCTTTATTTTGTCAAGTTTCAAAGAGCTACTACAAACCATGTTGGATTTTGAGTTCCAAATTCATCTATCTATATAGGAGAGAACAGAGGGAAACCTAAGTATAAAACCTGCTACTGTAGACGAACGCTTCAACCTAGAAGAACAAAATTGGGTGAGCCTAGTTGGATTTGTGTACTGATCTATACCACCAACTATCATAAAAATTGGGAGAAAAAATATTTGCTGGTATTTCGGAAATTCGTTATTTCTTCGAAGTTAGTCAACCCCTCTCAATGAAAGTGCTTTTCCTACGTCTGTGCCTAGGGCAAATTGAAGAAAAAACAAACCATAGAGACAAAACTGAGAACTCCTTTATTTTGTCAAGTTTCAAAGATCTACTACAAACCATGTTGGATTTAGAATTCCAAATTCATCTATCTATATAGGAGAGAACAGAGTGAAACCTAAAAATATAAACTGCGATTGGAAACGAACGCTTCAACCTAGATGGAGAAAATTTGGTGAGCAAAGTGGGATTTGTGGACTTGTCATTACCACGACGTATCATCAAGATTGGGTGAAAAAATATTTGCTGCTATTCGGATACTCGTATTTTTTTGGAAGCTTGGCAACACCCATCAATGATAGTGCTCTTCCACACTCTCTGCTTCGGGATACTTGAAGTGGAAACAAATCATTGAGACAAAACTGAAAACTCCTTTATTTTGTCAAGTTTCAAAGAGCCACTACAAACCATGTTGGATTTAGAGTTCCAAATTCAACTTTCGATATACGAGAGAACAGAGTGAATCCTAAATATAAAAACTGCTACTGTAGACGAACGCTTCAAAAAGAAGAACAAAATTTGGTGAGCCAAGTGGGATTTGTGTACAGATCATTACCAACAGGTATCATCGACATTGGGTGAAAAAATATTTGCTGGTATTTAGGAAACTCGTTATTTCTTAGAAGCCTGGCAACCCCTCTCAATGAACGTGGTTTTCCACAGTCTGTGCCTAGGGCTACTTGAAGAGGAAACAAACCATAGAGACAAAACTGAGAACTCCTTTATTTTGTCAAGTTTCAAAGAGCTACTACAAACCATGTTGGATTTAGAGCTCCAAATTCATCTATCTATATAGGAGAGAACCGAGTGAAACCTAAATATAAAACTGCTACTGTAGACGAATGCTTAAAACTAGAAGAACAAAATTTGGTTAGCCAAGTGGGATTCGTGTACTGATCATTATGACCAAGTATCATCAACATTGGGAGAAAAAATATTTGCTGGTATTTCGGAAACTCGTTATTTCTTAGAAGCTTGGCAACCACTCTCAATGAAAGTGCTTTTCCACCATCTGTGCCTAGGACTACTTGAAGAGGAAACAAACCATAGAGACAAAACTGAGAACTCCTTTATTTTGTCAAGTTTCAAAGAGCTACTACAAACCATGTTGGATTTAGAATTCCAAAATTCTTCTATCTATGTAGGAGATTACAGAGTGAAACGAAAAAATAAAAACTGCTACTGTAAACGAACGCTTCAACCTAGAAGAACAAAATTTGGTGAGCAAAGTGGGATTTGTGGACTTGTCATTACCACCACGTATTATCAGTATTGGGTGAAAAAATATTTGCTGATATTTCGGAAACTCGTATTTTCTTGGAAGCTTGGCAACCCCTATCAATGAAAGTGCTCTTCCACAGTCTATGCTTAAAGCTACTTGAAGCGGAAACAAAACATAGATACAAAACTGAGAACTTCTTTATTTTGTCAAGTTTCAAAGAGCTACTACAAACCATGTTGGATTTAGAGTTCCAAATTCATCTCTCTATATATGAGAGAATAGAGTGAAACCTAAATATAAAAGCTGCTACTGTAGACGAACGCTTCAACCTAGAAGAACAAAATTTGGTGAGCCAAGTGGGATCTGTGTACTGATCATTACCACCAAGTATCATCAAAATTGGGTGAAAAAATATTTGCTGGTATTTCGGAAACTCGTTATTTCTTAGAAGCTTGGCAACCCCTCTCAATGAAAGTGCTTTTCCACAGTCTGTGCCTAGGGCTACTTGAAGAGAAAACAATCCATGGACACAAAACTGAGAACTCGTTTATTTTGTCAATTTCAAAGAGCTATAACAAACCATGTTGTATTTAGATCTCCAAATTCATCTATCTATATAGGAGAGAACAGAGTGAAACCTAAATATAAAAACTGCTACTGTAGACGAACGCTTAAACCTAGAAAAACAAAATTTGTTGAGCCAAGTGGGATTTGTGTACTTGTCATTACCACCACGTATCATCAAGATTGGGGGAAAAAATATTTGCTGGTATTTTGGAAAATCGTAATTTCTTGGAAGCTTTGCAATGCCTTTCAATAAAAGTGCTTTTCCACAGTCTCTGCTTAGGGCTTTTTGAAGAGGAAACAAACCATAGAGACAAAACTGAGAACTTCTTTATTTTGTCAAGTTTCAAAGAGCTACTACAAACCATGTTGGATTTAGAGTTCCAAATTCATCTATCTATATAGGAGAGAACAGAGGGAAACCTAAGTATAAAACCTGCTACTGTAGACAAACGCTTCAACCTAGAAGAACAAAATTGGGTGAGCCTAGTTGGATTTGTGTACTGATCTATACCACCAACTATCATAAAAATTGGGAGAAAAAATATTTGCTGGTATTTCGGAAATTCGTTATTTCTTCGAAGTTAGTCAACCCCTCTCAATGAAAGTGCTTTTCCTACGTCTGTGCCTAGGGCAAATTGAAGAAAAAACAAACCATAGAGACAAAACTGAGAACTCCTTTATTTTGTCAAGTTTCAAAGAGCTACTACAAACCATGTTGGATTTAGAATTCCAAATTCATCTATCTATATAGGAGAGAACAGAGTGAAACCTAAAAATATAAACTGCGATTGGAAACGAACGCTTCAACCTAGATGGAGAAAATTTGGTGAGCAAAGTGGGATTTGTGGACTTGTCATTACCACGACGTATCATCAAGATTGGGTGAAAAATATTTGCTGCTATTCGGATACTCGTATTTTTTTGGAAGCTTGGCAACACCCATCAATGATAGTGCTCTTCCACACTCTCTGCTTCGGGATACTTGAAGTGGAAACAAATCATTGAGACAAAACTGAAAACTCCTTTATTTTGTCAAGTTTCAAAGAGCCACTACAAACCATGTTGGATTTAGAGTTCCAAATTCAACTTTCGATATACGAGAGAACAGAGTGAATCCTAAATATAAAAACTGCTACTGTAGACGAACGCTTCAAAAAGAAGAACAAAATTTGGTGAGCCAAGTGGGATTTGTGTACAGATCATTACCACCAGGTATCATCGACATTGGGTGAAAAAATATTTGCTGGTATTTAGGAAACTCGTTATTTCTTAGAAGCCTGGCAACCCCTCTCAATGAACGTGGTTTTCCACAGTCTGTGCCTAGGGCTACTTGAAGAGGAAACAAACCATAGAGACAAAACTGAGAACTCCTTTATTTTGTCAAGTTTCAAAGAGCTACTACAAACCATGTTGGATTTAGAGTTCCAAATTCATCTATCTATATAGGAGAGAACAGAGTGAAACCTAAAAATTAAAACTGCTACTGTTAACGAACGCTTCAACCTAGAAGAACATAATTTGGTGAGACAAGTGGGATTTGTGGACTTGTCATTACCACCACGTATCATCAAGATTGGGTGAAAAAATATTTGCTGGTATTTCGGAAACTCGTATTATCTTGGAAGCTTGGCAACCCCTCTCAATGAAAGTGCTTTTCCACCTTCTGTGCTTAGGGCTACTTGAAGAGGAAACAAACCATAGAGACAAAACTGAGAACTCCTATATTTTGTCAAGTTTCAAAGAGCTATTACACACCATGTTGGATTTAGAGTTCCAAATTCATCTATCCATATAGGAGAGAACAGAGTGAAACCTAAAAATAAAAAGTGCTACTGTAAAGGAACGCTTCAACCTAGAAGAACAAAATTGGGTGAGCCAAGTGGGATTTGTGTAGTTGTCATTTCCATCACGTATCATCAACATTGTTTGAAAACATAATTGCTGGTATTTCGGAAACTCATAATTTCTGGGAAGCTTGGCAACCCCTTTCAATGAAAGTGCTTTTCCACAGACTCTGCTTATGGCTACATGAAACGGAAACAAATCATAGTGACAAAACTGAAAACTCCTTTATTTTGTCAAGTTTCAAAGAGCTACTACAAACCATGTTGGATTTAGTGTTCCAAATTCATCTATTAATATTGGAGAGAACAGAGTGCAACCTAAAAATGAAAACTGCTACTGTAATCGAAAGCTTCAACCTAGAAGAACAAAATTTGGTGAGCCAAGTGGGATTTGTGGACTTGTCATTACCACCACGCATCATCAAGATTGGGTGAAAAAATATTTGCTGGTATTTCGGAAATTCGTATTTCTTGGAAGCTTGGCAACTCCTCTCAATGAAAGTGCTTTTCTATCGTCTGTGCCTAGGGCTACTTGCAGAGGAAACAAACCATAGAGACAAAACTGAGAACTTCTTTATTTTGTCAAGTTTCAAAGAGCTACTACAAACCATGTTGGATTTAGAGTTCCAAATTCATCTATCTATATAGGAGAGAACAGAGGGAAACCTAAGTATAAAAACTGCTACTGTAGACGAACGCTTCAACCTAGAAGAACAAAATTGGGTGAGCCTAGTTGGATTTGTGTACTGATCTATACCACCAACTATCATAAAAATTGGGAGAAAAAATATTTGCTTGTATTTCGGAAATTCGTTATTTCTTAGAAGTTAGGCAACCCCTCTCAATGAAAGTGCTTTTCCTACGTCTGTGCCTACGGCAACTTGAAGAAAAAACAAACCATAGAGACAAAACTGAGAACTCCTTTATTTTGTCAAGTTTCAAAGAGCTACTACAAACCATGTTGGACTTAGAGTTCCAAATTCATCTATCTGTATAGCAGAGAACAGAGGGAAACCTAAATATAAAAACTGCTACTGTAGACGAACGCTTCAACCTAGCAGAACAAAATTTGGTGAGCCAAGTAGGATTTGTGTACCGATGAATACCTTCAAGTATCATGAATTTTGGGTGAAAAAATATTTGCTGGTATTTCGGAAACTCGTATTTCTTGGAAGCTTGGCAACCCCTCTCAATGAAAGTGCTTTTCCACAGTCTCAGCTTAGGGCTACTTGAAGCGGAAACAAATCATAGAGACAAAACTGAGAACTCCTTTATTTTGTCAAGTTTCAAAGAGCTACTACCAACCATATTGGATTTAGAGTTCCAAATTCATCTGTCTATATAGGAGAGAACAGAGTGAAACCTAAATATAAAAACTGCTACTGTAGACGAACGCTTAAACTTAGAAGAACAAAATTTGTTGAGCCATGTGGGATTTGTGTACTTGTCATTACCACCACGTACCATCAAGATTGGGTGAAAAAATATTTGCTGGTATTTCGGAAAATCGTAATTTCTTGGAAGCTTTGCAATGCCTTTCAATGAAAGTGCTTTTCCACAGTCTCTGCTTAGGGCTTCTTGAAGAGGAAACAAACCATAGAGAAAATAATGAGAACTTACTTATTTTGTCAAGTTTCAAAGAGCTACTACAAACCATGTTGGATTTGGAGTTCCAAATTTATCTATCTATATAGGAGAGAACAGAGGGAAACCTAAATATAAAAATTGCTACTGTAGACGAACGCTTCAACCGAGAAGAACCAAATTTGGTGAGCCAAATGGGATTTGTGTACTTGTCCTTACCACCAAGTATCATCAAGATTGGTTGAAAAAAATATTTGCTGGTATTTCGGAAACTCGTTATTTCTTAGAAGCTTGGCAACCATTCTCAATGAAAGTGCTTTTCCACAGTCTGCGCCTAGGGCTACTTGAAGAGGAAACAAACCACAGAGACAAAACTCAGAACTCCTTTATTTTGTCAAGTTTCAAAGAGCTACTGCAAACCATGTTGGATTTAGAGTTCCAAATTCATCTATCTATATATGAGACAACAGAGTGAAACCTAAATATAAAAACGGCTACTGTAGACGAACGCTTCAAGCTAGAAGAACAAAATTTGGTGAGCCAAGTGGGTACTGTGTACTAATCATTACTACCAAGTATCATCAAGATTGGGTGAAAAAATATTTGCTGATATTTCGGAAACTCGTTATTTCTTAGAAGCTTGGCAACCCCTCTCAATGAAAATGGTTTTCCACAGTCTGTGCCCGGGGCTACTTGAAGAGGAAACAAACCATAGAGACAAAACTCAGAACTCTTTATTTTGTCAAGTTTCAAAGAGCTACTACAAACCATGTTCGATTTAGAGTTCCAAACTCATCTATCTATATATGAGAGAACAGAGTGAAAAATAAATATAAAAACTGCTACTGTAGATGAACGCTTCAACCTAGAAAAACAAAATTTGGTGAGCCAAGTGGGATCTGTGTACTGATCATTACCACCAAGTATCATCAAGATTGGGTGAAAAAATATTTGCTGGTATTTCGGAAACTCGTTATTTCTTAGAAGCTTGGCAACCCCTCTCAATGAAAGTGCTTTTCCACTGTCTGTGCCTAGGGCTACTTGAAGAGGAAACAAACCATAGAGGCAAAACTGAGAACTCCTTTATTTTGTCAAGTTTCAAAGAGCTACTACAAACCATGTTGGATTTAGAGTTCCAAAATCATCTATCTATACAGGAGAGAATAGAGTGAAACCTAAATATAAAAACTGCTACTGTACCCGAACGCTTCAACCTAGAAGAACAAAATTTGGTAAGCCAAGTGGGACTTGTGTACTGATCATTACAACCAAGTATCATCAAAATTGGGTGAAAAAATATTTGCTGGTATTTAGGAAACTCGTTATTTCTTAGAAGCTTGGCAACCCATCAGAATGAAAGTGCTTCCACAGTCTGTGCCTAGGGCTACTTAAAGAGGACACAAACCATAGAGACAAAACTGAGAACTCCTTTATTTTGTCAAGTTTCAAAGAGCTACTACAATCCATGTTGGATTTAGAGTTCCAAATTCATCTATCTATATAGGAGAGAACAGAGAGAAACCTAAATATAAAAACTGCTACTGTAGACGAACGCTTCAAACTAGAAGAACAAAATATGGTGAGCCAAGGGGGACTTGTGTACTGATCATTACCACCAAGTATCATCAAAATTGGGTGAAAAAATATTTGCTGGTATTTCGGAAACTCGTAATTTCTTAGAAGCTTGGCAACCCCTCTCAATGAAAGTGCTTTTCCACAGTCTGTGCCTAGGGCTACTTGAAGAGGAAACAAACCATAGAGACAAAACTGAGATCTCCTTTATTTTGTCAAGTTTCAAAGAGCTACTACAATCCATGTTGGATTAAGAGATCCAAATTCATCTATCTATATAGGAGAGAACAGAGAGAAACCTAAATATAAAAACTGCTACTGTAGACGAACGCTTCAACCTAGAAGAACAAAATATGGTGAGCCAAGTGGGATTTGTGTACTGATCATTACCACCAAGTATCATCAAGATTGGGTGAAAAATATTTGCTGGTATTTTGGAACGTCGTAATTTCTTAGAAGCTTGGCAACCCATCTCAATGAAAGTGCTTCCACAGTCTGTGCCTAGGGCTACTTGAAGAGGAAACAAAATATAGAGACAAAACTGAGAACTCCTTTGTCAAGATTCAAAGAGCTACTACAATCCATGTTGGATTTAGAGTTCCAAATTCATCTATCTATATAGGAGAGAAGAGAGAGAAACCTAAATATAAAGCCTGCTACTGTAGACGATCGCTTCAACCTAGAAGAATAAAATTTGGTGAGCCAAGTGGGATTTGTGTACTGATCATTACCACCAAGTATCATCAAGATTGGGTGAAAAAATATTTGCTGGTATTTCGGAAACTCGTTATTTCTTAGAAGCTTGGCAACCCCTCTCAACGAAAGTGCTTTTCCACAGTCTGTGCCTAGGGCTAATTGAAGAGGAAACAAACCATCCAGACAAAATTGGGAACTCCTTTATTTTGTCAAGTTTCAAAGAGCTACTACAAACCATGTTGGATTTAGAGTTCCAGATTCATATATCTACATAGGAGAGAACAGAGGGAAACCTAAATATAAAAACTGCTACTGTAGGCGAACGCTTCAACCTAAGAACAAAATTTGGTGAGCCAAGTGGGATTTGTGTACTGATCATTAGCAACAAGTATCATCATGATTGGGTGAAAAAATATTTGCTGGTATTTCGGAAAATCGTTAATTCTTAGAAGCTTGGCAACCCCTCTCAATGAAAGTGCTTTTCCACAGTCTGTGCCTAGGGCTACATGAAGAGGAAACAAACCAAAGAGACAAAACTCAGAACTCCTTTATTTTGTCAAGTTTCAAAGAGCTACTACAAGTCATGTTGGATTTAGAGTTCCAAATTCATCTCTCTATATATGAGAGAATAGAGTGAAACCTAAATATAAAAGCTGCTACTGTAGACGAACGCTTCAACCTAGAAGAACAAAATTTGGTGAGCCAAGTGGGATCTGTGTACTGATCATTACCACCAAGTATCATCAAAATTGGGTGAAAAAATATTTGCTGGTATTTCGGAAACTCGTTATTTCTTAGAAGCTTGGCAACCCCTCTCAATGAAAGTGCTTTTCCACAGTCTTGCATAGGGCTACTTGAAGAGGAAACAAACCAAAGAGACAAAACTGAGAACTCCTTTATTTTGTCAAGTTTCAAAGAGCTACTACAATCCATGTTGGATTTAAAGTTCCAATTTCATCTATCTATATAGGAGAGAACAGAGAGAAACCTAAATATAAAAACTGCTACTGTAGACGAACGCTTCAACCTAAAAGAACAAAATTTGGTGAGCCAAGTGGGATTTGTGTACTGATCATTACCACCAAGTATCATCAATATTGGGTGAAAAAATATTTGCTGGTATTTTGGAAACTCGTTATTTCTTAGAAGCTTGGCAACCACTCTCAATGAAAGTGCATTTCCGCAGTCTGTGCCTGGGTCTACTTGAAGAGAAAAGAAACCATAGAGACAAAACTGAAAACTCCTTTATTTTTTCAAGTTTCCAAGAGCTACTACAAACCATTTTGGATTTAGAGTTCCAAATTCATCTATCTATATAGGAGAGATCAGAGTGAAACCTAAATATAAAACTGCTACTGTAGACGAACGCTTCAACCTAGAAGAACAAAATTTGGTGAGCCAAGTGGGATCTGTGTACTGATCATTACCACCAAGTATCATCAAGATTGGGTGAAAAAATATTTGCTGGTATTTCGGAAACTCGTTATTTCTTAGAAGCTTGGCAACCCCTCTCAATGAAAGTGCTTTTTCACAGTCTTGCATAGGGCTACTTGAAGAGGAAACAAACCATAGAGACAAAACTGAGAACTCCTTTATTTTGTCAAGTTTCAAAGAGCTACTACAATCCATGTTGGATTTAGAGTTCCAAATTCATCTATCTATATTGGAGAGAAGAGAGAGAAACCTAAATATAAAACCTGCTACTGTAGACGAATGCTTCAACCTAGAAGAATAAAATTTGGTGAGCCAAGTGGGATTTGTGTACTGATCATTAGCAACAAGTATCATCAAGTTTGGGTGAAAAAATATTTGCTGGTATTTCGGAAACTCGTTATTTCTTAGAAGCTTGGCAACCCCTCTCAACGAAAGTTCTTTTCCACAGTCTGTGCCTAGGGCTAATTGAAGAGGAAACAAACCATAGAGACAAAATTGAAAACTCCTTTATTTTGTCAAGTTTCAAAGAGCTACTACAAACCATGTTGGATTTAGAGTTCCAGTTTCATATATCTATATAGGAGAGAACAGAGGGAAACCTAAATATAAAAACTGCTACTGTAGGCGAACGCTTCAACCTAAGAACAAAATTTGGTGAGCCAAGTGGGATTTGTGTACTGATCATTAGCAACAAGTATCATCAAGATTGGGTGAAAAAATATTTGCTGGTATTTCGGAAAATAGTTAATTCTTAGAAGCTTGGCAACCCCTCTCAATGAAAGTGCTTTTCCACAGTCTGTGCCTAGGGCTACATGAAGAGGAAACAAACCAAAGAGACAAAACTGAGAACTCCTTTATTTTGTCAAGTTTCAAAGAGCTACTACAAGTCATGTTGGATTTAGAGTTCCAAATTCATCTATCTATATAGGAGAGAACAGAGTGAAACCTAAATATAAAAACTGCTACTGTAGACGAACGCTTCAACCTAGAATAACAAAATTTGGTGAGCATAGTGGGATTTGTGTACTGATAATTACAACCAAGTATCATCAAGATTCGGTGTAAAAATATTTGCTGGTGTTTCGGAAAATTGTAATTTCTTAGAAGCTTGGCAACCACTCTCAATGAAAGTGCTTTTCCGCAGTCTGTGCCTAGGGCTACTTGAAGAGAAAAGAAACCATAGAGACAAAACTGAGAACTCCTTTATTTTGTCAAGTTTCCAAGAGCTACTACAAACCATTTTGGATTTAGAGTTCCAAATTCATCTATCAATATAGGAGAGATCAGAGTGAAACCTAAATATAAAAACTGCTACTGTAGACGAACGCTTCAACCTAGAAGAACAAAATTTGGTGAGCCAAGTGGGATCTGTGTACTGATCATTACCACCAAGTATCATCAAGATTGGGTGAAAAAATATTTGCTGGTATTTCGGAAACTCGTTATTTCTTAGAAGCTTGGCAACCCCTCTCAACGAAAGTGCTTTTCCACAGTCTGTGCCTAGGGCTAATTGAAGAGGAAACAAACCATAGAGACAAAATTGAAAACTCCTTTATTTTGTCAAGTTTCAAAGAGCTACTACAAACCATGTTGGATTTAGAGTTCCAGTTTCATATATCTATATAGGAGAGAACAGAGGGAAACCTAAGTATAAAAACTGCTACTGTAGGCGAACGCTTCAACCTAAGAACAAAATTTGGTGAGCCAAGTGGGATTTGTGTACTGATCATTAGCAACAAGTATCATCAAGATTGGGTGAAAAAATATTTGCTGGTATTTCGGAAAATAGTTAATTCTTAGAAGCTTGGCCACCCCTCTCAATGAAAGTGCTTTTCCACAGTCTGTGCCTAGGGCTACATGAAGAGGAAACAAACCAAAGAGACAAAACTGAGAACTCCTTTATTTTGTCAAGTTTCAAAGAGCTACTACAAGTCATGTTGGATTTAGAGTTCCAAATTCATCTATCTATATAGGAGAGAACAGAGTGAAACATAAATATAAAAACTGCTACTGTAGACGAACGCTTCAACCTAGAAGAACAAAATTTGGTGAGCATAGTGGGATTTGTGTACTGATCATTACAACCAAGTATCATCAAGATTCGGTGTAAAAATATTTGCTGGTGTTACGGAAAATTGTAATTTCTTAGAAGCTTGGCAACCACTCTCAATGAAAGTGCTTTTCCGCAGTCTGTGCCTAGGGCTACTTGAAGAGAAAAGAAACCATAGAGAGAAAACTGAGAACTCCTTTATTTTGTCAAGTTTCCAAGACCTACTACAAACCATTTTGGATTTCGAGATCCAAATTCATCTATCTATATAGGAGAGATCAGAGTGAAACCTAAATATAAAAACTGCTACTGTAGACGAACGCTTCAACCTAGAAGAACAAAATTTGTTGAGCCAAGTGGGATCTGTGTACTGATCATTACCACCAAGTATCATCATTGGGTGAAAAAATATTTGCTGGTATTTCGGAAACTCGTTATTTCTAAGAAACTTGGCAACCCCTCTCAATGAAAGTGCTTTTCCACAGTCTTGCATAGGGCTACTTGAAGAGGAAACAAACCACAGAGATAAAACTGAGAACTCCTTTATTTTGTCAAGTTTCAAAGAGCTACTACAATCCATGTTGGATTTAAAGTTCCAAATTCATCTATCTATATAGGAGAGAACAGAGAGAAACCTAAATATAAAAACTGCTACTGTAGACGAACGCTTCAACCTAGAAGAACAAAATTTGGTGAGCCTAGTGGGATTTGTGTACTGATCATTACAACCAAGTATCATCAAGATTCGGTGTAAAAATATTTGCTGGTGTTTCGGAAACTTGTAATTTCTTAGAAGCTTGGCAACCACTCTCAGTGAATGTGCTTTTCCACAGTCTGTGCCTAGGGCTACTTGAAGAGAAAAGAAACCATAGAGACAAAACTCAGAACTCCTTTATTTTGTCAAGTTTCCAAGAGCTACTACAAACCATGTGGGATTTAGAGTTCCAAATTCATCAATCTATATAGGAGAGAACAGAGGGAAACCTAAATATAAAAACTGCTACTGTAGACGAACTCTTCAACCTAGAAGAACAAAATTTGGTGAGCCAAGTGGGATCTGTGTACTGATCATTAGCAACAAGTATCATCAAGATTGGGTGAAAAAATATTTGCTGGTATTTCGGAAACTTGTAATTTCTTAGAAGCTTGGCAAACTCTCTCAATGAAAGTGCTTTTCCACAGTCTGTGCCTAGTGCTACTTGAAGAGGAAACAAACCATAGAGAAAAACCTGAGAACTCCTTTATTTTGTGAAGTTTCAAAGAGCTACTACAAACCATGTTGGATTTAGAGTTCCAAATTCATATATCTATATAGGAGAGAACAGAGGGAAACCTAAATATAAAAACTGCTACTGTAGGCGAACGCTTCAACCTAGAAGAACACAATTTGGTGAGCCAAGTGGGATTTGTGTACTGATCATTAGCACCAAGTATCATCAAGATTGGGTGAAAAAATATTTGCTGGTATTTCACAAACTCGTTATTTCTTGGAAGATTGGCAACCTCTCTGAATGAAAGTGCTTTTCCACAGTGTGTGCCTAGTGCTAATTGAAGAGGAAACAATCCATAGAGACAAAACTGAGAACTCTTTTATTTTGTCAAGTTTCAAAGAGCTACTACAAACCATGTTGTATTTAGAGTTCCAAATTCATCTATCTATACAGGAGAGAACAGAGGGAAACCTAAATATAAAAACTGCTACTGTAGACGAAAGCTTCAACCTGGAAGAACAAAATTTGGTGAGCCAAGTGGGATCTGTGTACTGATCATTACCACCAAGTATCATCAAGATTGGCTGAAAAAATATTTGCTGGTATTTCGGAAACTCGTTATTTCTTAGAAGATTGGCAACCCCTCTCAATTAAAGTGCTTTTCCACAGTCTTGCATAGGGCTACTTGAAGAGGAAACAAACCATAGAGACAAAACTGAGAACTCCTTTATTTTGTCAAGTTTCAAAGAGCTACTACAATCCATGTTGGATTTAGAGTTCCAAAATCATCTATCTATATAGGAGAGAAGAGAGAGAAACCTAAATATATAACCTGCTACTGTAGACGAACGCTTCAACCTAGAAGAATAAAATTTGGTGAGCCAAGTGGGATTTGTGTACTGATCATTACCACCAAGTATCATCAAGATTGGGTGAAATAATATTTGCTGGTATTTCGGAAACTCGTTATTTCTTAGAAGCTTGGCAACCCCTCTCAACGAAAGTGCTTTTCCACAGTCTGTGCCTAGGGCTAATTGTAGAGGAAACAAACCATAGAGACAAAATTGAGAACTCCTTTATTTTGTCAAGCTTCAAAGAGCTACTACAAACCATGTTGGATTTAGAGTTCCAGATTCATATATCTATATAGGAGAGAACAGAGGGAAACCTAAATATAAAAACTGCTACTGTAGGCGAACGCTTCAACCTAAGAACAAAATTTGGTGAGCCAAGTGGGATTTGTGTAGTGATCATTAGCAACAAGTATCATCAAGATTGGGTGAAAAAATATTTGCTGGTATTTCGGAAAATCGTTAATTCTTAGAAGCTTGGCAACCCCTCTCAATGAAAGTGGTTTTCCACAGTCTGTGCCTAGGGCTACATGAAGAGGAAACAAACCAAAGAGACAAAATTCAGAACTCCTTTATTTTGTCAAGTTTCAAAGAGCTACTACAAGTCATGTTGGATTTAGAGTTCCAAATTCATCTATCTATATATGAGAGAACAGAGTGAAACCTAAATATAAAAAATGCTACTGTAGACGAACGCTTCAACATAGAAGAACAAAATTTGGTGAGCCAAGTGGGATCTGTGTACTGATCATTACCACCAAGTATCATCAAGATTGGGTGAAAAAATATTTGCTGGTATTTCGGAAACTCGTTATTTCTTAGAAGCTTGGCAACCCCTCTCAATGAAAGTGCTTTTCCACAGTCTGTGCCTAGGGCTAATTAAAGAGGAAACAATCCTTAGAGACAAAACTGAGAACTCCTTTATTTTGTCAAGTTTCAAAAGCTACTACAATCCATGTTGGATTTAGAGTTCCAAATTCATCTATCTATATAGGAGAGAACAGAGAGAATCCTAAGTATAAAAACTGCTACTGTAGACGAACGCTTCAACCTAGAAGAACAAAATTTGGTGAGCCAAGTGGGATTTGTGTACTGATCATTACAACCAAGTATCATCAAGATTCGGTGTAAAAATATTTGCTGGTGTTTCGGAAACTTGTAATTTCTTAGAAGCTTGGCAACCCCTCTCAATGAAAGTGGTTTTCCACAGTCTGTGCCTAAAGCTACTTGAAGTGGAAACAAACCATAGAGACAAAACTCAGAACTCTTTATTTTGTCAAGTTTCAAGGAGCTACTACAAACCATGTTGGATTTAGAGTTCCAAATTCATCTATCTATATATGAGAGAACAGAGTGAAACCTAAATATAAAACCTGCTACTTTAGACGAACGCTTCAACCTAGAAGAACAAAATTTGGTGAGCCAATTGGGATCTGTGTACTGATCATTACCACCAAGTATCATCAAGATTGGGTGAAAAAATATTTGCTGGTATTTCGGAAACTCGTTATTTCTTAGAAACTTGGCAACCCCTCTCAATGAAAGTGCTTTTCCACAGTCTTGTTTAGGGCTAATTGAAGAGGAAACAAAAATATAGAGACAAAATTGAGAACTCCTTTATTTTGTCAAGCTTCAAAGAGCTACTACAAACCATGTTGGATTTAGAGTTCCAGATTCATATATCTATATAGGAGAGAACAGAGGGAAACCTAAATATAAAAACTGCTACTGTAGGCGAACGCTTCAACCTAAGAACAAAATTTGGTGAGCCAAGTGGGATTTGTGTAGTGATCATTAGCAACAAGTATCATCAAGATTGGGTGAAAAAATATTTGCTGGTATTTCGGAAAATCGTTAATTCTTAGAAGCTTGGCAACCCCTCTCAATGAAAGTGGTATTCCACAGTCTGTGCCTAGGGCTACATGAAGAGGAAACAAACCAAAGAGACAAAACTCAGAACTCCTTTATTTTGTCAAGTTTCAAAGAGCTACTACAAGTCATGTTGGATTTAGAGTTCCAAATTCATCTATCTATATATGAGAGAACAGAGTGAAACCTAAATATAAAAAATGCTACTGTAGACGAACGCTTCAACATAGAAGAACAAAATTTGGTGAGCCAAGTGGGATCTGTGTACTGATCATTACCACCAAGTATCATCAAGATTGGGTGAAAAAATATTTGCTGGTATTTCGGAAACTCGTTATTTCTTAGAAGCTTGGCAACCCCTCTCAATGAAAGTGCTTTTCCACAGTCTGTGCCTAGGGCTAATTAAAGAGGAAACAATCCTTAGAGACAAAACTGAGAACTCCTTTATTTTGTCAAGTTTCAAAAGCTACTACAATCCATGTTGGATTTAGAGTTCCAAATTCATCTATCTATATAGGAGAGAACAGAGAGAATCCTAAGTATAAAAACTGCTACTGTAGACGAACGCTTCAACCTAGAAGAACAAAATTTGGTGAGCCAAGTGGGATTTGTGTACTGATCATTACAACCAAGTATCATCAAGATTCGGTGTAAAAATATTTGCTGGTGTTTCGGAAACTTGTAATTTCTTAGAAGCTTGGCAACCCCTCTCAATGAAAGTGGTTTTCCACAGTCTGTGCCTAAAGCTACTTGAAGTGGAAACAAACCATAGAGACAAAACTCAGAACTCTTTATTTTGTCAAGTTTCAAGGAGCTACTACAAACCATGTTGGATTTAGAGTTCCAAATTCATCTATCTATATATGAGAGAACAGAGTGAAACCTAAATATAAAACCTGCTACTTTAGACGAATGCTTCAACCTAGAAGAACAAAATTTGGTGAGCCAATTGGGATCTGTGTACTGATCATTACCACCAAGTATCATCAAGATTGGGTGAAAAAATATTTGCTGGTATTTCGGAAACTCGTTATTTCTTAGAAACTTGGCAACCCCTCTCAATGAAAGTGCTTTTCCACAGTCTTGTTTAGGGCTACTTGAAGAGGAAACAAACCATAGAGACAAAACTAAGAACTCCTTTATTTCGTCAATTTTCAAAGAGGTACTACAATCCATGTTGGATTTAAAGTTCCAAATTCATCTATCTATATTGGAGAGAACAGAGAGAAACCTAAATATAAAAACTGCTACTGTAGACGAACGCTTCAACCTAGAAGAACAAAATTTGTTGAGCCAAGTGGGATTTGTGTACTGATCATTACCACCAAGTATCATCAAGATTGGGTGAAAAAATATTTGCTGGTATTTTGGGAACTCGTTATTTCTTAGAAGATTGGCAACCCATCAGAATGAAAGTGCTTCCACAGTCTGTTCCTAGGGCTACTTAAAGAGGACACAAACCATAGAGACAAAACTGAGAACTCCTTTATTTTGTCAAGTTTCAAAGAGCTACTACAATCCATGTTGGATTTAGAGTTCCAAATTCATCTATCTATATAGGAGAGAACAGAGAGAAACCTAAATATAAAAACTGCTACTGTAGACGAACGCTTCAACCTAGAAGAACAAAATTTGGCGAGAGAAGTGGGATTTGTGTACTGATCATTACAACCAAGTATCATCAAGATTCGGTGTAAAAATATTTGCTGGTGTTTCGGAAACTTGTAATTTCTTAGAAGCTTGGCAACCACTCTCAATGAAAGTGCTTTTCCACAGTCTGTGCCTAGGGCTACTTGAAGAGAAAGAAACCATAGAGACAAAACTGAGAACTCCTTTATTTTGTCAAGTTTCCAAGAGGTACTACAAACCATGTTGGATTTAGAGTTCCAAATTCATCTATCTATATAGGAGAGAACAGAGGAAAACCTAAATATAAAAACTGCTACTGTAGACGAACACTTTAACCTAGAAGAACAAAATTTGGTGAGCCAAGTGGGATCTGTGTACTGATCATTAGCAACAAGTATCATCAAGAATGGGTGAAAAAATATTTGCTGGTATTTCGGAAACTCGTTATTTCTTAGAAGCTTGGCAACCCCTCTCAATGAAAATGCTTTTCCACAGTCTGTGCCTAGGGCTACTTGAAGAGGAAACAAACCATTGAGACAAAACTGAGAACTCCTTTTTTTGTCAAGTTTCAAAGAGCTTCAACAAACCATGTTGGATGTAGAGTTCCAAGTTCATCTATCTATATATGAGACAACAGAGTGAAACCTAAATATAAAAACTGCTACTGTGGACGAACGCTTCAACCTAGAAGAACAAAATTTGTTGAGCCAAGTGGGATTTGTGTGCTGATCATTACCACCAAGTATCATCAAGATTGGGTGAAAAAATATTTTCTGGTATTTCGGAAACTTGTAATTTCTTAGAAGCTTGGCAAACTCTCTCAATGAAAGTGCTTTTCCACAGTCTGTGCCTAGGGCTACTTGAAGAGGAAACAAACCATAGAGAAAAACCTGAGAACTCCTTTATTTTCAAGTTTCAAAGAGCTACTACAAACCATGTTCGATTTAGAGTTCCAAATTCATATATCTATATAGGAGAGAACAGAGGGAAACCTAAATATAAAAACTGCTACTGTAGGCGAACGCTTCAACCTAGAAGAACACAATTTGGTGAGCCAAGTGGCATTTGTGTACTGATCATTAGCAACAAGTATCGTCAAGATTGGGTGAAAAAATATTTGCTGGTATTTCACAAACTCGTTATTTCTTAGAAGCTTGGCAACCCCTCTCAATGAAAGTGCTTTTCCACAGTGTGTGCCTAGTGCTAATTGAAGAGGAAACAATCCATAGAGACAAAACTGAGAACTCCTTTACTTTGTCAAGTTTCAAAGAGCTACTACAAACCATGTTGGATTTAGAGTTCCAAATTCATCTATCTATACAGGAGAGAACAGAGGGAAACCTAAATATAAAAACTGCTACTGTAGACAAACGCTTCAAACTAGAAGAACAAAATATGGTGAGCCAAGTGGGATTTGTGTACTGATCATTAGCTACAAGTATCATCAAGATTGGGTGAAAAAATATTTGCTGGTATTTCGGAAACTCGTTATTTCTTAGAAGCATGGCAACCCATTTCAAAGAAAGTGCTTTTCCATAGTCTGCGCCTAGGGCTACTTGAAGAGGAACAAACCATAGACACAAAACTGAGAACTCCTTTATTTTGTCAAGTTTCAAAGAGCTACTAAAATCCATGTTGGATTTAAAGTTCCATATTAATCTATCTATATAGGAGAGAAGAGAGAGAAACCTAAATATAAAAAACTGCTACTGTAGAGGAACGCTTCAACCTAGAAGAATAAAATTTGGTGAGCCAAGTGGGATTTGTGTACTGATCATTACCACCAAGTATCATCAAGATTGGGTGAAGAAATATTTGCTGGTATTTTGGAAACTCGTTATTTCTTAGCAGCTTTGCAACCCATCTAAATGAAAGAGCTTACACAGTCTGTGCGTAGGGCAACTTGAAGAGGAAACAAACCATAGAGACAAAACTGAGAACTCCTTTATTTTGTCACGTTTCAAAGAGCTACTACAATCCAAGTTGGATTTAGAGTTCCAAATTCATCTATCTATATAGGAGAGAACAGAGAGAAACCTAAATATAAAAACTGCTACTGTAGACGAACGCTTCAACCTAGAAGAACAAAATTGGTGAGCCAAGTGGGATTTGTGTACTGATCATTACCACCAAGTATCATCAAGATTGGGTGAAAAAATATTTGCTGGTATTTCGGAAACTTGTAATTTCTTAGAAGCTTGGCAAACTCTCAATGAAAGTGCTTTTCCACAGTCTGTGCCTAGGGCTACTAGAAGAGGAAACAAACCATAGAGACAAAACTGAGAACTCCTTTATTTTGTCAAGTTTCAAAGAGCTACTACAAACCATGTTGGATTTAGAGTTCCAAATTCATATATCTATATAGGAGAGAACAGAGGGAAACCTAAATATAAAAACTGCTACTGTAGGCAAACGCTTCAACCAAGAAGAACACAATTTGGTGAGCCAAGTGGGATTTGTGTACTGATCATTAGCAACAAGTATCATCAAGATTGGGTGAAAAAATATTTGCTGGTATTTCACAAACTCGTTATTTCTTTGAAGCTTGGCAACCCCTCTCAATGAAAGTGCTTTTCCACAGTGTGTGACTAGTGCTAATTGAAGAGGAAACAATCCATAGAGACAAAGCTGAGAACTCCTTTATTTTGTCAAGTTTCAAAGAGCTACTACAAACCATGTTGGATTTAGAGTTCCAAATTCATCTATTTATACAGGAGAGAACAGAGGGAAACCTAAATATAAAAACTGCTACTGTAGACGAACGCTTCAACCTAGAAGAACAAAATATGGTGAGCCAAGTGGGATTTGTGTACTGATCATTAGAAACAAGTATCATGAAGATTGGGTGAAAAAATATTTGCTGGTACTTCAGAAAGTCGTTATTTTTTAGAAGCTTGGCAACCCCTCTCAATGAAAGTGCTTTTCCACAGTCTGCGCCTAGGGCTATTTGAAGAGGAAACAAAACATAGAGACAAAACTGAGAACTCCTTTATTTTGTCAAGTTTCAAAGAGCTACTACAAACCATGTTGGATTTAGAGTTCCAAATTCATCTATCTATATATGAGAGAACAGAGTGAAACCTAAATATAAAAACGGCTACTGTAGACGAACGCTTCAACCTAGAAGAACAAAATTTGGTGAGCCAAGTGGGAACTGTGTACTGATCATTACCACCAAGTATCATCAAGATTGGGTGAAAAAATATTTGCTGGTGTTTTGGAAACTCGTTATTTCTTAGCAGCTTTGCAACCCATCTAAATGAAAGTGCTTACACAGTCTGTGCGTAGGGCAACTTGAAGAGGAAACAAACCTAAGAGACAAAACTGAGAACTCCTTTATTTTGTCAAGTTTCAAAGAGCTACTACAAACCATGTTGTATTTAGAGTTCCAGATTCATATATCTATATAGGAGAGAACAGAGGGAAACCTAAATATAAAAACTGCTACTGTGGACGAACGCTTCAACCTAGAAGAACAAAATTTGGTGAGCCAAGTGGGATCTGTGTACTGATCATTACCACCAAGTATCATCAAGATTGGGTGAAAAAATACTTGCTGGTATTTCGGAAACTCGTTATTTCTTAGAAGCTTGGCAACCCCTCTCAATGAAAGTGTTTTTCCACAGTCTGTGCCTAGGGCTACTTGAAGAGGAAACAAACCATAGAGACAAAACTGAGAACTCCTTTCTTTTGTCAAGTTTCAAAGAGCTACTACAATCCAAGATGGATTTAGAGTTCCAAATTCATCTATCTATATAGGAGAGAACAGAGAGAAACCTAAATATAAAAACTGCTACTGTAGACGAACGCTTCAACATAGAAGAACAAAATTTGGTGAGATAAGTGAGATTTGTGTACTGATCATTACCACCAAGTATCATCAAGTTTGGGTGAAAAAATATTTGCTGGTATTTCGGAAACTTGTAATTTCTTAGAAGCTTGGCAAACTCTCTCAATGAAAGTGCCTTTCCACAGTCTGTGCCTAGGGCTACTAGAAGAGGAAACAAACAATAGAGACAAAACTGAGAACTCCTTTATTTCGTCAATTTTCAAAGAGCTACTACAAACCATGTTGGATTTAGAGTTCCAGATTCATATATCTATATAGGAGAGAACAGAGGGAAACCTAAATATAAAAACTGCTACTGTAGGAGAAAGCTTCAACCTAGAAGAACAAAATTTGGTGAGCCAAGTGGGATTTGTGTACTGTTCATTAGCAACAAGTATCGTCAAGATTGGGTGAAAAAATATTTGCTGGTATTTCGGAAATTCGTTATTTCTTAGAAGCTTGGCAACCCATCTTAATGAAAGTGCTTCCACAGTCTGTGCCTAGGGCTACTTGAAGAGGAAACAAACCATAGAGAGAAAACTGAGAACTCGTTTATTTTGTCAAGTTTCAAAGAGCTACTACAAATCATGTTGGATTTAGGGTTCCAAATTCATCTATCTATATATGAGAGAACAGAGTGAAACCTAAATATAAAAACGGCTACTGTAGACGAACGCTTCAACCTAGAAGAACAAAATTTGGTGAGCCAAGTGGGAACTGTGTACTGATCATTACCACCAAGTATCATCAAGATTGGGTGAAAAAATATTTGCTGGTGTTTTGGAAACTCGTTATTTCTTAGCAGCTTTGCAACCCATCTAAATGAAAGTGCTTACACAGTCTGTGCGTAGGGCAACTTGAAGAGGAAACAAACCTAAGAGACAAAACTGAGAACTCCTTTATTTTGTCAAGTTTCAAAGAGCTACTACAAACCATGTTGTATTTAGAGTTCCAGATTCATATATCTATATAGGAGAGAACAGAGGGAAACCTAAATATAAAAACTGCTACTGTGGACGAACGCTTCAACCTAGAAGAACAAAATTTGGTGAGCCAAGTGGGATCTGTGTACTGATCATTACCACCAAGTATCATCAAGATTGGGTGAAAAAATACTTGCTGGTATTTCGGAAACTCGTTATTTCTTAGAAGCTTGGCAACCCCTCTCAATGAAAGTGTTTTTCCACAGTCTGTGCCTAGGGCTACTTGAAGAGGAAACAAACCATAGAGACAAAACTGAGAACTCCTTTCTTTTGTCAAGTTTCAAAGAGCTACTACAATCCAAGATGGATTTAGAGTTCCAAATTCATCTATCTATATAGGAGAGAACAGAGAGAAACCTAAATATAAAAACTGCTACTGTAGACGAACGCTTCAACATAGAAGAACAAAATTTGGTGAGATAAGTGAGATTTGTGTACTGATCATTACCACCAAGTATCATCAAGTTTGGGTGAAAAAATATTTGCTGGTATTTCGGAAACTTGTAATTTCTTAGAAGCTTGGCAAACTCTCTCAATGAAAGTGCCTTTCCACAGTCTGTGCCTAGGGCTACTAGAAGAGGAAACAAACAATAGAGACAAAACTGAGAACTCCTTTATTTTGTCAAGTTTCAAAGAGCTACTACAAACCATGTTGGATTTAGAGTTCCAGATTCATATATCTATATAGGAGAGAACAGAGGGAAACCTAAATATAAAAACTGCTACTGTAGGAGAAAGCTTCAACCTAGAAGAACAAAATTTGGTGAGCCAAGTGGGATTTGTGTACTGTTCATTAGCAACAAGTATCATCAAGATTGGGTGAAAAAATATTTGCTGGTATTTCGGAAATTCGTTATTTCTTAGAAGCTTGGCAACCCATCTTAATGAAAGTGCTTCCACAGTCTGTGCCTAGGGCTACTTGAAGAGGAAACAAACCATAGAGAGAAAACTGAAAACTCGTTTATTTTGTCAAGTTTCAAAGAGCTACTACAAATCATGTTGGATTTAGGGTTCCAAATTCATCTATCTATATATGAGAGAACAGAGTGAAACCTAAATATAAAAACGGCTACTGTAGACGAACGCTTCAACCTAGAAGAACAAAATTTGGTGAGCCAAGTGGGAACTGTGTACTGATCATTACCACCAAGTATCATCAAGATTGGGTGAAAAAATATTTGCTGGTGTTTTGGAAACTCGTTATTTCTTAGCAGCTTTGCAACCCATCTAAATGAAAGTGCTTACACAGTCTGTGCGTAGGGCAACTTGAAGAGGAAACAAACCTAAGAGACAAAACTGAGAACTCCTTTATTTTGTCAAGTTTCAAAGAGCTACTACAAACCATGTTGTATTTAGAGTTCCAGATTCATATATCTATATAGGAGAGAACAGAGGGAAACCTAAATATAAAAACTGCTACTGTGGACGAACGCTTCAACCTAGAAGAACAAAATTTGGTGAGCCAAGTGGGATCTGTGTACTGATCATTACCACCAAGTATCATCAAGATTGGGTGAAAAAATACTTGCTGGTATTTCGGAAACTCGTTATTTCTTAGAAGCTTGGCAACCCCTCTCAATGAAAGTGTTTTTCCACAGTCTGTGCCTAGGGCTACTTGAAGAGGAAACAAACCATAGAGACAAAACTGAGAACTCCTTTCTTTTGTCAAGTTTCAAAGAGCTACTACAATCCAAGATGGATTTAGAGTTCCAAATTCATCTATCTATATAGGAGAGAACAGAGAGAAACCTAAATATAAAAACTGCTACTGTAGACGAACGCTTCAACATAGAAGAACAAAATTTGGTGAGATAAGTGAGATTTGTGTACTGATCATTACCACCAAGTATCATCAAGTTTGGGTGAAAAAATATTTGCTGGTATTTCGGAAACTTGTAATTTCTTAGAAGCTTGGCAAACTCTCTCAATGAAAGTGCCTTTCCACAGTCTGTGCCTAGGGCTACTAGAAGAGGAAACAAACAATAGAGACAAAACTGAGAACTCCTTTATTTTGTCAAGTTTCAAAGAGCTACTACAAACCATGTTGGATTTAGAGTTCCAGATTCATATATCTATATAGGAGAGAACAGAGGGAAACCTAAATATAAAAACTGCTACTGTAGGAGAAAGCTTCAACCTAGAAGAACAAAATTTGGTGAGCCAAGTGGGATTTGTGTACTGTTCATTAGCAACAAGTATCGTCAAGATTGGGTGAAAAAATATTTGCTGGTATTTCGGAAAT
This sequence comes from Callospermophilus lateralis, assembly GCF_048772815.1. Taxonomy (NCBI): domain Eukaryota; kingdom Metazoa; phylum Chordata; class Mammalia; order Rodentia; family Sciuridae; genus Callospermophilus; species Callospermophilus lateralis. Next base: position 26,698 of record NW_027517340.1, read on the forward strand.
TCGTTATTTCTTAGAAGCTTGGCAACCCATCTTAATGAAAGTGCTTCCACAGTCTGTGCCTAGGGCTACTTGAAGAGGAAACAAACCATAGAGAGAAAACTGAGAACTCGTTTATTTTGTCAAGTTTCAAAGAGCTACTACAAATCATGTTGGATTTAGGGTTCCAAATTCATCTATCTATATATGAGAGAACAGAGTGAAACCTAAATATAAAAACGGCTACTGTAGACGAACGCTTCAACCTAGAAGAACAAAATTTGGTGAGCCAAGTGGGAACTGTGTACTGATCATTACCACCAAGTATCATCAAGATTGGGTGAAAAAATATTTGCTGGTGTTTTGGAAACTCGTTATTTCTTAGCAGCTTTGCAACCCATCTAAATGAAAGTGCTTACACAGTCTGTGCGTAGGGCAACTTGAAGAGGAAACAAACCTAAGAGACAAAACTGAGAACTCCTTTATTTTGTCAAGTTTCAAAGAGCTACTACAAACCATGTTGTATTTAGAGTTCCAGATTCATATATCTATATAGGAGAGAACAGAGGGAAACCTAAATATAAAAACTGCTACTGTGGACGAACGCTTCAACCTAGAAGAACAAAATTTGGTGAGCCAAGTGGGATCTGTGTACTGATCATTACCACCAAGTATCATCAAGATTGGGTGAAAAAATACTTGCTGGTATTTCGGAAACTCGTTATTTCTTAGAAGCTTGGCAACCCCTCTCAATGAAAGTGTTTTTCCACAGTCTGTGCCTAGGGCTACTTGAAGAGGAAACAAACCATAGAGACAAAACTGAGAACTCCTTTCTTTTGTCAAGTTTCAAAGAGCTACTACAATCCAAGATGGATTTAGAGTTCCAAATTCATCTATCTATATAGGAGAGAACAGAGAGAAACCTAAATATAAAAACTGCTACTGTAGACGAACGCTTCAACATAGAAGAACAAAATTTGGTGAGATAAGTGAGATTTGTGTACTGATCATTACCACCAAGTATCATCAAGTTTGGGTGAAAAAATATTTGCTGGTATTTCGGAAACTTGTAATTTCTTAGAAGCTTGGCAAACTCTCTCAATGAAAGTGCCTTTCCACAGTCTGTGCCTAGGGCTACTAGAAGAGGAAACAAACAATAGAGACAAAACTGAGAACTCCTTTATTTTGTCAAGTTTCAAAGAGCTACTACAAACCATGTTGGATTTAGAGTTCCAGATTCATATATCTATATAGGAGAGAACAGAGGGAAACCTAAATATAAAAACTGCTACTGTAGGAGAAAGCTTCAACCTAGAAGAACAAAATTTGGTGAGCCAAGTGGGATTTGTGTACTGTTCATTAGCAACAAGTATCATCAAGATTGGGTGAAAAAATATTTGCTGGTATTTCGGAAATTCGTTATTTCTTAGAAGCTTGGCAACCCATCTTAATGAAAGTGCTTCCACAGTCTGTGCCTAGGGCTACTTGAAGAGGAAACAAACCATAGAGAGAAAACTGAAAACTCGTTTATTTTGTCAAGTTTCAAAGAGCTACTACAAATCATGTTGGATTTAGGGTTCCAAATTCATCTATCTATATATGAGAGAACAGAGTGAAACCTAAATATAAAAACGGCTACTGTAGACGAACGCTTCAACCTAGAAGAACAAAATTTGGTGAGCCAAGTGGGAACTGTGTACTGATCATTACCACCAAGTATCATCAAGATTGGGTGAAAAAATATTTGCTGGTGTTTTGGAAACTCGTTATTTCTTAGCAGCTTTGCAACCCATCTAAATGAAAGTGCTTACACAGTCTGTGCGTAGGGCAACTTGAAGAGGAAACAAAACTAAGAGACAAAACTGAGAACTCCTTTATTTTGTCAAGTTTCAAAGAGCTACTACAAACCATGTTGTATTTAGAGTTCCAGATTCATATATCTATATAGGAGAGAACAGAGGGAAACCTAAATATAAAAACTGCTACTGTGGACGAACGCTTCAACCTAGAAGAACAAAATTTGGTGAGCCAAGTGGAATTTGTGTACTTATCATTACCACCAAGTATCATCAAGATTGGGTGAAAAAATATTTGCTGGTATTTCGGAAACTCGTTATTTCTTAGAAGCTTGGCAAACCCTCTCAATGAAAGTGCTTTTCCACAGTCTGTGACTAGGGCTACTTGAAGAGGAAACAAACCATAGAGACAAAACTGAGAACTCCTTTATTTTGTCAAGTTTCAAAGAGCTACTATAAACCATGTTGGATTTAGAGTTGCAAATTCATCTATCTATATAGGAGAGAACACAGGGAAACCTATATATAAAAACTGCTATTGTAGACGAACGCTACAACCTAGAAGAACAAAATTTGGTGAGCCAAGTGGGATTTGTGTACTGATCATTACCACCAAGTATCATCAAGATTGGGTGAAAAAATATTTGCTGGTATTTTGGAAACTCGTTATTCCTTAGAAGCTTGGCAACCCATCTCAATGAAATTGCTTTCCAGAGTCTGTGCCTAGGGCTACTTGAAGAGGAAACAAACCATAGAGACAAAACTGAGAACTCTTTTATTTCGTCAATTTTCAAAGAGCTACTACAAACCATGTTGGATTTAGAGTTCCAAGTTCATCTATCTATATAGGAGAGAACAGAGGGAAACCTGAATATAAAAACTGCTACTGTAGACGAAAGCTTCAACCTAGAAGAACAAAATTTGGTGAGCCATGTGGGATTTGTGTACTGATCATTAGCAACAAGTATCATCAAGATTGGGTGAAAAAATATTTGCTGGTATTTCGGAAACTCGTTATTTCTTAGAAGCTTGGCAACCCCTCTCAATGAAAGTGCTTTTCCACAGTGTGTGCCTAGGGCTAATAGAAGAGGAAACAATCTATATGGACAAAACTGAGAACGCCTTTATTTTGTCAAGTTTCAAAGAGCTACTAAAAACCATGTTGGATTTACAGTTCCAAATTCATCTATCTATACAGGAGAGAAAAGAGGGAAACCTAAATATAAAAACTGCTACTGTAGATGAACCCTTCAACCTAGAAGAACAAAATTTGGTGAGCCAAGTGGGATTAGTGTACTGATCATTACCACAAAGTATCATCAAGACTGGGTGAAAAAATATTTGCTGGTATTTTGGAAACTCGTTATTTCTTAGAAGCTTGGCAACCCATCTCAATGAAAGTGCTTCCACAGTCTGTGCCTAGGGCTACTTGAAGACGAAACAAACCATAGAGACAAAACTGAGAACTCCTTTATTTTGTCAAGTTTCAAAGAGCTACTACAAACCATGTTGGATTTAGAGTTACAAATTCATCTATCTATATAGGACAGAACAGAGGGAAACCTAAATATAAAAACTGCTACTGTAGACGACCTCTTCAACCTAGAAGAACAAAATTTGGTGAGCCAAGTGGGATTTGTGTACTGATCATTAGCAACAAGTATCATCAAGATTGGGTGAAAAAACATTTGCTGGTATTTCGGAAACTCGTTGTTTCTTAGAAGCTTGGCAACCCCTCTCAATGAAAGTGCTTTTCCACAGTCTGTGCCTAGGGCTACTTGAAGAGGAAACAAACCATAGAGACAAAACTCAGAACTCCTTTATTTTGTCAAGTTTCAAAGAGCTACTACAAACCATGTTGGATTTAGAGTTCCAGATTCATATATCTATATAGGAGAGAACAGAGGGAAACCTAAATATAAAAACTGCTACTGTAGGAGAAAGCTTCAACCCAGAAGAACAAAATTTGGTGAGCCAAGTGGGATTTGTGTACTGATCATTAGCAACAAGTATCATGAAGATTGGGTGGAAAAATATTTGCTGGTATTTCGGAAAATCGTTAATTCTTAGAAGCTTGGCAACCCCTCTCAATGAAAGTGCTTTTCCACAGTCTGTGCCTAGGGCTACTTGAAGAGGAAACAATCCATAGAAACAAAACTGAGAACTCCTTTATTTTGTCAATTTTCAAAGAGCTACTACAAACCATGTTGGATTTAGAGTTCCAAATTCATCTATCTATACAGGAGAGAACAGAGGGAAACCTAAATATAAAAACTGCTACTGTAGACGAACGCTACAACCTAGAAGAACAAAATTTGGTGAGCCAAGTGGGATGTGTGTACTGATCATTAACACTAAGTATCATCAAGACTGGGTGAAAAAATATTTGCTGGTATTTTGGAAATTAGTTATTTCTTAGAAGCTTGGCAACCCATCTCAATGAAAGTGCTTCCACAGTCTGTGCCTAGGGCTACTTGAAGACGAAACAAACCATAGAGACAAAACTGAGAACTCCTTTATTTTGTCAAGTTTCAAAGAGCTACTACAATCCATGTGGGATTTAGAGTTCCACATTCATCTAACTATATAGAAGAGAACAGAGAGAAACCTAAATATAAAACCTGCTACTGTGGACGAACGCTACAACCTAGAAGAACAAAATTTGGTGAGCCAAGTGGGATGTGTGTACTGATCATTACCACCAAGTATCATCAAAATTGGGTAAAAAAATATTTGCTGGTATTTCGGAAACTCGTAATTTCTTAGAATCTTGGCAACCCCTCTCAATGAAAGTGCTTTTCCACAGTCTGTGCCTAGGGCTACTTGAAGAGGAAACAAACCATAGAGACAAAACTGAGAACTCCTTTATTTTGTCAAGTTTCAAAGAGCTACTACAAACCATGTTGGATTTAGAGTTCCAAATTCATCTATCTATATAGGAGAGAACAGAGGGAAACCTAAATATAAAAACTGCTACTGTAGGCGAACGCTTCAACCTAGAAGAACACAATTTGGTGAGCCAAGTGGGATTTGTGTACTTATCATTAGCAACAAGTATCATCAAGATTGGGTGAAAAAATATTTGCTGGTATTTCACAAACTCGTTATTTCTTAGAAGCTTGGCAACCCCTCTCAATGAAAGTGCTTTTCCACAGTGTGTGCCTAGTGCTAATTGAAGAGGAAACAATCCATAGAGACAAAACTGAGAACTCCTTTATTTTGTCAAGTTTCAAAGAGCTACTACAAACCATGTTGGATTTAGAGTTCCAAATTCATCTATCTATATATGAGAGAACAGAGTGAAACCTAAATATAAAAACTGCTACTGTAGACGAACCCTTCAACCTAGAAGAACAAAATTTGGTGAGCCAAGTGGGATTTGTATACTGATCATTACCACCAAGTATCAACAAGATTGGGTGAAAAAATATTTGCTGGTATTTCGGAAACTCGTTATTTCTTAGAAGCTTGGCAACACATCTCAGTTTAAGTGCTTTCCACAGTCTGTGCCTAGGACTACTTGAAGAGGAAACAAACCATAGAGACAAAAGTGAGAATTTTTGTTTTATCAAGTTTCAAAGAGCTACTACAAACCATGTTGGATTTAGAGTTCCAAATTTATCTATCTATATAGGAGAGAACAGAGGGAAACTAAATATAAAAACTGCTACTGTATATGAAAGCTTCAAACTAGAAGAACAAAATTTGGTGAGCCAATTGGGATTTGTGTACTGATCATTACCACCAAGTATCATCAAGTTTGGGTGAAAAAATATTTGCTGGTATTTCGGAAACTCGTTATTTCTTAGAAGCTTCTCAACCCATCTCAATGAAAGTACATTTCCCCAGTCTGTGCCTAGGGCTACTGGAAGAGGAAACAAACCATAGAGACAAAACTGAGAACTCCTTTATTTTGTCAAGTTTTAAAGAGCTACTATAAACCATGTTGGATTTATATTTCCAAATTCATCTATTTATATAGGAGAGAACAGAGGGAAACCTAAATATAAAAACTGCTACTGTAGACGAACGCTTCAAACTAGAAGAACAAAATTTGGTGAGCCAAGTGGGACTTGTGTCCTGATCATTACCACCAAGTATCAACAAGATTGGGTGAAAAAATATTTGCTGGTATTTCGGAAACTCGTAATTTCTTAGAAGATTGGCAACCCCTCTCAATGAAAGTGCTTTTCCACAGTCAGTGCCTAGGGATACTGGAAGAGGAAACAAACCATAGAGACAAAACTGAGCACTCCTTTATTTTTTCAAGTTTCAAAGAGCTACTATAAACCATGTTGGATTTAGAGTTCCAAATTCATCTATTTATATAGGTGAGAACAGAGGGAAACCTAAATATAAAAACTGCTACTGTAGAGGAACGCTTCAACCTAGAAGAACAAAATTTGGTGAACCAAGTGGGATTTGTGTACTGATCATTACCACCAAGTGTCATCAACATTGGGTGAAAAAATATTTGCTGGTGTTTCAGAAACTTTTAATGTCTTAGAAGCTTGGCAACTCCTCTCAATGAAAGTGCTTTTCCACAGTCTGTGCATAGGGCTACTGAAGAGGAAACAAACCATAGAGACAAAACTGAGAACTCCTTTATTTTTTCAAGTTTCAAGGAGATACTACAAACCATGTTGTATTTAGAGTTCCAAATTCAACTATCTATATATGAGAGAACAGAGGGAAACCTAACTATAAAAACTGCTACTGTAGACGAACGCATCAACCTAGAAGAACAAAATTTGGTGAGCCAAGTGGGATTTGTATACTGATCATTACCACCAAGTATCAACAAGATTGGGTGAAAAAATATTTGCTGGTATTTCGGAAACTCGTTATTTCTTAGAAGCTTGGCAACACATCTCAGTTTAAGTGCTTTCCACAGTCGGTGCCTAGGACTACTTGAAGAGGAAACAAACCATAGAGACAAAAGTGAGAATTTTTGTTTTATCAAGTTTCAAAGAGCTACTACAAACCATGTTGGATTTAGAGTTCCAAATTTATCTATCTATATAGGAGAGAACAGAGGGAAACTAAATATAAAAACTGCTACTGTATATGAAAGCTTCAAACTAGAAGAACAAAATTTGGTGAGCCAATTGGGATTTGTGTACTGATCATTACTACCAAGTATCATCAAGTTTGGGTGAAAAAATATTTGCTGGTATTTCGGAAACTCGTTATTTCTTAGAAGCTTCTCAAGCCTTCTCAATGAAAGTACATTTCCACAGTCTCTGCCTAGGGCTACTGGAAGAGGAAACAAACCATAGAGACAAAACTGAGAACTCCTTTATTTTGTCAAGTTTCAAAGAGCTACTATAAACCATGTTGGATTTAGAGTTCCAAATTCATCTATTTATATAGGAGAGAACAGAGGGAAACCTAAATATAAAAACTGCTACTGCAGACGAACGCTTCAACCTAGAAGAACAAAATTTGGTGAGCCAAGTGGGATTTGTGTCCTGATCATTACCACCAAGTATCATCAAGATTGGGTGAAAAAATATTTGCTGGTATTTCGGAAACTCGTTATTTCTTAGAAGCTTCTCAACCCATCTCATTGAAAGTACATTTCCACAGTCTGTGCCTAGGGTTACTTGAAGTGGAAACAAACCATAGAGACAAAACTGAGAACTCCTTCATTTTGTCAAGTTTCAAAGAGCTACTAAAAACCATGTTGGATTTAGAGTTCCAAAATCATCTATCTATATAGGAGAGAACAGAGGGAAACCTAAATATAAAAACTGCTACTGTAGACGAACGCTTCAACCTAGAAGAACAAAATTTGGTGAGCCAAGTGGGATTTGTGTACTGATCATTACCACCACGTGTCATCAAGATTGGGTGAAAAAATATTTGCTGGTATTTCGGAAACTCGTAATTTCTTAGAAGATTGGCAACCCCTCTCAATGAAAGTGCTTTTCCACAGTCAGTGCCTAGGGCTACTGGAAGAGGAAACAAACCATAGAGACAAAACTGAGAACTCCTTTATTTTTTCAAGTTTCAAAGAGCTACTATAAACCATGTTGGATTTAGAGTTCCAAATTCATCTATTTATATAGGTGAGAACAGAGGGAAACCAAAATATAAAAACTGCTACTGTAGACGAACGCTTCAACCTAGAAGTACAAAATTTGGTGAGCCAAGTGGGATTTGTGTTCTGATCATTACCACGAAGTATCATCAAGATTGGGTGAAAAAATATTTGCTGGTATTTCGGAAACTCGTTATTTCTTAGAAGCTTCTCAACCCATCTCAATGAAAGTATATTTCCACAGTCTGTGCCTGGGGCAATTGAAGAGGAAACAAACCATAGAGACAAACTGAGAACTCCTTTATTTTTTCAAGTTTCAAAGAGCTACTATAAACCATGTTGGATTTAGAGTTCCAAATTCATCTATTTATATAGGTGAGAACAGAGGGAAACCTAAATATAAAAACTGCTACTGTAGACAAACGCTTCAACATAGAAGTACAAAATTTGGTGAGCCAAGTGGGATTTGTGTTCTGATCATTACCACCAAGTATCATCAAGATTGGGTGAAAAAATATTTGCTGGTATTTCGGAAAATCGTAATTTCTTAGAAGCTTGGCAACCCCTCTCAATGAAAGTGCTTTTCCACAGTCTGTGCCTAGGGCTACTTGAAGAGGAAACAAACCATAGAGACAAAACTGAGAACTCCTTTATTTTTTCAAGTTTCAAGGAGCTACTACAAACCATGTTGGATTTAGAGTTGCAAATTCATCTATCTATATATGAGAGAACAGAGGGAAACCTAACTATAAAAACTGCTACTGTAGACGAACGGATCAACCTAGAAGCACAAAATTTGGTGAGCCAAGTGGGATTTGTGTAATGATCATTACCACCAAGTATCATCAAGATTGGGTGAAAAAATATTTGCTGGTATTTCGGAAACTCGTTATTTCTTAGAAGCTTCTCAACCCATCTCAATGAAAGTACATTTCCACAGTCTGTGCCTAGGGCTACTTGAAGAGGAAACAAACCATAGAGACAAAACTGAGAACTCCTTCATTTTGTCAAGTTTCAAAGAGCTACTACAAACCATGTTGGATTTAGAGTTCCAAAATCATCTATCTATATAGGAGAGAACAGAGGGAAACCTAAATATATAAACTGCTACTGTAGACGAACGCTTCAACCTAGAAGTACAAAATTTGGTGAGCCAAGTGGGATTTGTGTACTGATCATTACCACCAAGTATCATCAAGATTGGGTAAAAAATATTTGCTGGTATTTCGGAAACTCGTTATTTCTTAGAAGCTTGGCAACCCATCTCAATGAAAGTGCTTTTCCACAGTCTGTGCCTAGGGCTACTGGAAGAGGAAACAAACCATAGAGACAAAACTGAGAACTCCTTTATTTTGTCAAGTTTCAAAGAGCTACTATAAACTATGTTGGATTTAGAGTTCCAAATTCATCTATTTATATAGGAGAGAACAGAGGGAAACAAAATATAAAAACTGCTACTGTAGACGAACGCTTCAACCTAGAAGTACAAAATTTGGTTAGCCAAGTGGGATTTGTGTACTGATCATTACCATCAAGAATCATCAAGATTGGGTGAAAAAATTTTTGCTGGTATTTCGGAAAATCGGAATTTCGTAGAAGCTTGGCAAGCCCTCTCAATGAAAGTGCTTTTCCACATTCTGTGCATAGGGCTACTTGAAGAGGAAACAAACCATAGAGACAAAACTGAGAACTCCTTTATTTTTTCAAGTTTCAAGGAGATACTACAAACCATGTTGTATTTAGAGTTCCAAATTCAACTATCTATATATGAGAGAACAGAGGGAAACCTAACTATAAAAACTGCTACTGTAGACGAACGCATCAACCTAGAAGAACAAAATTTGGTGAGCCAGTGGGATTTGTGTCCTGATATTACCACCAATTATCATCAAGATTGGGTGAAAAAATATTTGCTGGTATTTCGGAAACTCGTTATTTCTTAGAAGCTTGGCAACCCATCTCAGTGAAAGTGCTTTCCACAGTCTGTGCCTAGGACTACTTGAAGAGGAAACAAAGCATAGAGACAAAACTGAGAACTCCTTTATTTTATCGAGTTTCAAATAGCTACTACAAACCATGTTGGATTTAGAGTTCCAAATTCATCAATCTATATAGGATGGAACAGAGGGAAACCTAAATATAAAAACTGCTACTGTAGACGAAATCTTCAAACTAGAAGAAAAAAATTTGGTGAGCCAAGTGGGATTTGTGTCCTGATCATTACCACCAAGTATCATCAAGTTTGGGTGAAAAAATATTTGCTGGTATTTCGGAAACTCGTTATTTCTTAGAAGCTTCTCAACCCATCTCAATGAAAGTACATTTCCACAGTCTGTGCCTAGGGCTACTTGAAGAGGAAACAAACCATAGAGACAAAACTGGGAACTCCTTCATTTTGTCAAGTTTCAAAGAGCTACTACAAACCATGTTGGATTTAGAGTTCCAAATTCATCTATTTATATAGGAGAGAACAGAGGGAAACCTAAATATAAAAACTGCTACTGTAGACGTACGCTTCAACCTAGAAGTACAAAATTTGGTGAGCCAAGTGGGATTTGTGTACTGATCATTACCACCAAGTATCATCAAGATTGGGTTAAAAAATATTTGCTGTTATTTCGGAAACTCGTAATTTCTTTGAAGCTTGGCAACGCCTCTCAATGAAAGTGCTTTTCCACTGTCTTGCCTAAGGCTACTCGAAGAGGAAACAAACCATAGAGACAAACTGAGAACTCTTTTATTTTTTCAAGTTTCAATTAGCTACTACAAACCATGTTGGATTTTGACTTCCAAATTCATCTATCTATATATGAGAGAACAGAGGGAAACCTAACTATAAAAACTGCTACTGTAGACGAACGCATCAACCTAGAAGAATAAAATTTGGTGAGCCAAGTGGGATTTGTGTACTGATCATTACCACCAAGTATCATCAAGATTGGGTGAAAAAATATTTGCTGGTATTTCGGAAACTCGTTATTTCTTAGAAGCTTCTCAACCCATCTCAATGAAAGTACATTTCCACAGTCTGTGCCTAGGGCTACTTGAAGAGGAAACAAACCATAGAGACAAAACTGAGAACTCCTTCATTTTGTCAAGTTTCAAAGAGCTACTACAAACCATGTTGGATTTAGAGTTCAAAAATCATCTATCTATATAGGAGAGAACAGAGGGAAACCTAAATATAAAAACTGCTACTGTAGACGATCGCTTCAACCTAGAAGTACAAAATTTGGTGAGCCAAGTGGGATTTGTGTTCTGATCATTACCACCAAGTATCATCAAGATTGGGTGAAAAAATATTTGCTGGTATTTCGGAAAATCGTAATTTCTTAGAAGCTAGGCAACCCCTCTCAATGAAAGTGTTTTCCACAGTCTGTGCCTATGGCAACTTGAAGAGGAAACAAACCATAGAGACAAAACTGAGAACTCCTTTATTTTATCGAGTTTCAAAGAGGTACTACAAACCATGTTGGATTTAGAGTTCCAAATTCATCTATCTATATAGGAGAGAACAGAGGGAAACCTAAATATAAAAACTGCTACTGTAGACGAAAGCTTCAAACTAGAAGAACAAAATTTGGTGAGCCAAGTGGGATTAGTGTCCTGATCATTACCACCAAGTATCATCAAGTTTGGGTGAAAAAATATTTGCTGGTATTTCGGAAACTCGTTATTTCTTAGAAGCTTCTCAACCCATCTCAATGAAAGTACATTTTCACAGTCTGTGCCTAGGGCTACTTGAAGAGGAAACAAACCATAGAGACAAAACTGGGAACTCCTTCATTTTGTCATGTTTCAAAGAGCTACTACAAAACCATGTTGGATTTAGAGTTCCAAATTCATCTATCTATATAGGAGAGAACAGAGGGAAACCTAAATATAAAAACTGCTACTGTAGACGAACGCTTCAACCTAGAAGAACAAAATTTGGTGAGCCAAGTGGGATTTGTGTACTGATCATTAGTAACAAGTATCATCAAGATTCGGTAAAAAATGTTTGCTGGTATTTCGGAAAATCGTTATTTCTTAGAAGCTTGGCAACCCCTCTCAATGAAAGTGCTTTTCCACAGTCTGTGCCTAGGGCTACTGGAAGAGGATACAAACCATAGAGACAAAACTGAGAAGTCCTTTATTTTGTCAAGTTTCAAAGAGCTACTATAAACCATGTTGGATTTAGAGTTCCAAATTCATCTATCTATATATGAGAGAACAGAGGGAAACCTAAATATAAAAACTGCTACTGTAGACGAACGCTTCAACCTAGAAGAACAAAATTTGGTGAGCCAAGTGGGATTTGTGTACTGATCATTACCACCAAGTATCATCAAGATTGGGTGAAAAAATATTTGCTGGTATTTCAAAAACTCGTTATTTCTTAGAAGCTTGGCAACCCATCTCAGTGAAAGTGCTTTCCACAGTCTGTGCCTAGGACTACTTGAAGAGGAAACAAACCATAGAGACAAAACTGAGAACTTTTTTATTTTATCAAGTTTCAAAGAGCTACTACAAACCATGTTGGATTTAGAGTTCCAAATTCATCTATCTATATAGGAGAGAACAGAGGGAAACTAAATATAAAAACTGCTACTGTAGACGAAAGCCTCAAACTAGAAGAACAAAATTTGGTGAGCCAAGTGGGATTTGTGTACTGATCATTACCACCAAGTATCATCAAGTTTGGGTGAAAAAATATTTGCTGGTATTTCGGAAACTCGTTATTTCTTAGAAGCTTCTCAACCCATCTCAATGAAAGTACATTTCCACAGTCTGTGCCTAGGGCTACTGGAAGAGGAAACAAACCATAGAGACAAAACTGAGAACTCCTTTATTTTGTCAAGTTTCAAAGAGCTACTATAAACTATGTTGGATTTAGAGTTCCAAATCATCTATTTATATAGGAGAGAACAGAGGGAAACAAAATATAAAAACTGCTACTGTAGACGAACGCTTCAACCTAGAAGAACAAAATTTGGTGAGCCAAGTGGGATTTGTGTACTGATCATTACCATCAAGTATCATCAAGTTTGGGTGAAAAAATTTTTGCTGGTATTTCTGAAAATCGGATTTCTTAGAAGCTTGGCAACTCCTCTCAATGAAAGTGCTTTTCCACAGTCTGTGCATAGGGCTACTGAAGAGGAAACAAACCATAGAGACAAAACTGAGAACTCCTTTATTTTATCGAGTTTCAAAGAGGTACTACAAACCATGTTGGATTTAGAGTTCCAAATTCATCTATCTATATAGGAGAGAACAGAGGGAAACCTAAATATAAACACTGCTACTGTAGACGAACGCTTCAACCTAGAAGAACAAAATTTGGTGAGCCAAGTGGGATTTGTGTACTGATCATTACCACCAATTATCATCAAGATTGGGTTAAAAAATATTTGCTGGTATTTCGGAAACTCGTTATTTCTTAGAAGCTTCTCAACCCATCTCAATGAAATTACATTTCCACAGTCTGTGCCTAGGGCTACTTGAAGAGGAAACAAACCATAGAGACAAAACTGAGAACTCCTTCATTTTGTCAAGTTTCAAAGAGCTACTACAAACCATGTTGGATTTAGAGTTCCAAAATATTCTATCTATATAGGAGAGAACAGAGGGAAACCTAAATATAAAAACTGCTACTGTAGACGAACGCTTCAACCTAGAAGAACAAAATTTGGTGAGCCAAGTGGGATTTGTGTACTGATCATTACCACCACGTATCATCAAGATTGGGTGAAAAAATATTTGCTGGTATTTCGGAAAATCGTAATTTCTTAGAAGATTGGCAACCCCTCTCAATGAAAGTGCTTTTCCACAGTCAGTGCCTAGGGCTACTGGAAGAGGAAACAAACCATAGAGACAAAACTGAGAACTCCTTTATTTTTTCAAGTTTCAAAGAGCTACTATAAACCATGTTGGATTTAGAGTTCCAAATTCATCTATTTATATAGGTGAGAACAGAGGGAAACCTAAATATAAAAACTGCTACTGTAGACGAACGCTTCAACCTAGAAGTACAAAATTTGGTGAGCCAAGTGGGATTTGTGTTCTGATCATTACCACCAAGTATCATCAAGATTGGGTGAAAAAATATTTGCTGGTATTTCGGAAAATCGTAATTTCTTAGAAGCTTGGCAACCCCTCTCAATGAAAGTGCTTTTCCACAGTCTGTGCCTAGGGCTACTTGAAGAGGAAACAAACCATAGAGACAAAACTGAGAACTCCTTTATTTTTTCAAGTTTCAAGGAGCTACTACAAACCATGTTGGATTTAGAGTTCCAAATTCATCTATCTATATATGAGAGAACAGAGGGAAACCTAACTATAAAAACTGCTACTGTAGACGAACGGATCAACCTAGAAGCACAAAATTTGGTGAGCCAAGTGGGATTTGTGTACTGATCATTACCACCAAGTATCATCAAGATTGGGTGAAAAAATATTTGCTGGTATTTCGGAAACTCGTAATTTCTTAGAAGCTAGGCAACCCCTCTCAATGAAAGTGCTTTTCCACAGTCTGTGTCTACGGCCACTTGAAGAGGAAACAAACCATAGAGACAAAACTGAGAACTCCTTTATTTTATCGAGTTTTAAAGAGGTACTACAAAGCATGTTGGATTTAGAGTTCCAAATTCATCTATCTATATAGGAGAGAACAGAGGGAAACCTAAATATAAAAACTGCTACTGTAGACGAAAGCTTCAAACTAGAAGAACAAAATTTGGTGAGCCAAGTGGGATTTGTGTCCTGATCATTACCACCAAGTATCATCAAGTTTTGGTGAAAAAATATTTGCTGGTATTTCGGAAACTCGTTATTTCTTAGAAGCTTCTCAACCCATCTCAATGAAAGTACATTTCCACAGTCTGTGCCTAGGGCTACTTGAAGAGGAAACAAACCATAGAGACAAAACTGGGAACTCCTTCATTTTGTCATGTTTCAAAGAGCTACTACAAACCATGTTGGATTTAGAGTTCCAAATTCATCTATCTATACAGGAGAGAACAGAGGGAAACCTAAATATAAAAACTGCTACTGTAGACGAACGCTTCAACCTAGAAGAACAAAATTTGGTGAGCCAAGTGGGATTTGTGTACTGATCATTAGTAACAAGTATCATCAAGATTCGGTAAAAAATGTTTGCTGGTATTTCGGAAAATCGTTATTTCTTAGAAGCTTGGCAACCCCTCTCAATGAAAGTGCTTTTCCACAGTCTGTGCCTAGGGCTACTGGAAGAGGAAACAAACCATAGAGACAAAACAGAGAAGTCCTTTATTTTGTCAAGTTTCAAAGAGCTACTATAAACCATGTTGGATTTAGAGTTCCAAATTCATCTATCTATATATGAGAGAACAGAGGGAAACCTAAATATAAAAACTGCTACTGTAGACGAACGGATCAACCTAGAAGCCCAAAATTTGGTGAGCCAAGTGGGATTTGTGTACTGATCATTACCACCAAGTATCATCAAGATTGGGTGAAAAAATATTTGCTAGTATTTCGGAAACTCGTTATTTCTTAGAAGCTTGGAAACCCATCTCAGTGAAAGTGCTTTCCACAGTCTGTGCCTAGGACTACTTGAAGAGGAAACAAACCATAGAGACAAAACTGAGAACTTTTTTATTTTATCAAGTTTCAAAGAGCTACTACAAACCATGTTGGATTTAGAGTTCCAAATTCATCTATCTATATAGGAGAGAACCGAGGGAAACTAAATATAAAAACTGCTACTGTAGACGAAAGCCTCAAACTAGAAGAACAAAATTTGGTGAGCCAAGTGGGATTTGTGTACTGATCATTACCACCAAGTATCATCATGTTTGGGTGAAAGAATATTTGCTGGTATTTCGGAAACTCGTTATTTCTTAGAAGCTTCTCAACCCATCTCAATGAAAGTACATTTCCACAGTCTGTGCCTAGGGCTACTGGAAGAGGAAACAAACCATAGAGACCAAACTGAGAACTCCTTTATTTTGTCAAGTTTCAAAGAGCTACTATAAACTATGTTGGATTTAGAGTTCCAAATTCATCTATTTATATAGGAGAGAACAGAGGGAAACAAAATATAAAAACTGCTACTGTAGACGAACGCTTCAACCTAGAAGAACAAAATTTGTTGAGCCAATTGGGATTTGTGTACTGATCATTACCATCAAGTATCATCAAGATTGGGTGAAAAAATTTTTGCTAGTATTTCTGAAAATCGGAATTTCTTAGAAGCTTTGCAACCCCTCTCAATGAAAGTGCTTTTCCACAGTCTGTGCATAGGGCTACTGAAGAGGAAACAAACCATAGAGACAAAACTGAGAACTCCTTTATTTTTTCAAGTTTCAAGGAGATACTACAAACCATGTTGTATTTAGAGTTCCAAATTCAACTATCTATATATGAGAGAACAAAGGGAAACCTAACTATAAAACTGCTACTGTAGACGAAAGCATCAACCTAGAAGAACAAAATTTGGTGAGCCAAGTGGGATTTGTGTACTGATCATTACCATCAAGTATCAACAAGATTGGGTGAAAAAATATTTGCTGGTATTTCGGAAACTCGTTATTTCTTAGAAGCTTGGCAACACATCTCAGTTTAAGTGCTTTCCACAGTCTGTGCCTAGGACTACTTGAAGAGGAAACAAACCATAGAGACAAAAGTGAGAATTTTTATTTTATCAAGTTTCAAAGAGCTACTACAAACCATGATGGATTTAGAGTTCCAAATTTATCTATCTATATAGGAGAGAACAGAGGGAAACTAAATACAAAAACTGCTACTGTATATGAAAGCTTCAAACTAGAAGAACAAAATTTGGTGAGCCAATTGGGATTTGTGTACTGATCATTACCACCAAGTATCATCAAGTTTGGGTGAAAAAATATTTGCTGGTATTTCGGAAACTCGTTATTTCTTAGAAGCTTCTCAACCCTTCTCAATGAAAGTACATTTCCACAGTCTGTGCCTAGGGCTACTGGAAGAGGAAACAAACCAAAAAGACAAAACTGAGAACTCCTTTATTTTGTCAAGTTTCAAAGAGCTACTATAAACCATGTTGGATTTAGAGTTCCAAATTCATCTATTTATATAGGAGAGAACAGAGGGAAACCTAAATATAAAAACTGCTACTGTAGACGAACGCTTCAACCTAGAAGAACAAAATTTGGTGAGCCAAGTGGGATTTGTGTCCTGATCATTACCACCAAGTATCATCAAGATTGGGTGAAAAAATATTTGCTGGTATTTCGGAAACTCGTTATTTCTTAGAAGCTTCTCAACCCATCTCAATGAAAGTACATTTCCACAGTCTGTGCCTAGGGTTACTTGAAGAGGAAACAAACCATAGAGACAAAACTGAGAACTCCTTCATTTTGTCAAGTTTCAAAGAGCTACTAAAAACCATGTTGGATTTAGAGTTCCAAAATCATCTATCTATATAGGAGAGAACAGAGGGAAACTAAATATAAAAACTGCTACTGTAGACGAACGCTTCAACCTAGAAGAACAAAATTTGGTGAGCCAAGTGGGATTTGTGTACTGATCATTACCACCACGTGTCATCAAGATTGGGTGAAAAAATATTTGCTGGTATTTCGGAAACTCGTAATTTCTTAGAAGATTGGCAACCCCTCTCAATGAAAGTGCTTTTCCACAGTCAGTGCCTAGGGCTACTGGAAGAGGAAACAAACCATAGAGACAAAACTGAGAACTCCTTTATTTTTTCAAGTTTCAAAGAGCTACTATAAACCATGTTGGATTTAGAGTTCCAAATTCATCTATTTATATAGGTGAGAACAGAGGGAAACCAAAATATAAAAACTGCTACTGTAGACGAACGCTTCAACCTAGAAGTACAAAATTTGGTGAGCCAAGTGGGATTTGTGTTCTGATCATTACCACCAAGTATCATCAAGATTGGGTGAAAAAATATTTGCTGGTATTTCGGAAACTCGTTATTTCTTAGAAGCTTCTCAACCCATCTCAATGAAAGTATATTTCCACAGTCTGTGCCTGGGGCAATTGAAGAGGAAACAAACCATAGAGACAAACTGAGAACTCCTTTATTTTTTCAAGTTTCAAAGAGCTACTATAAACCATGTTGGATTTAGAGTTCCAAATTCATCTATTTATATAGGAGAGAACAGAGGGAAACCTAAATATAAAAACTGCTACTGTAGACAAACGCTTCAACCTAGAAGTACAAAATTTGGTGAGCCAAGTGGGATTTGTGTACTGATCATTACCACCAAGTATCACCAAGATTGGGTGAAAAAATATTTGCTGGGATTTCGGAAAATCGTAATTTCTTAGAAGCTTGGCAACCCCTCTCAATGAAAGTGCTTTTCCACAGTCTGTGCCTAGGGCTATTTGAAGAGGAAACAAACCATAAAGACAAAACTGAGAACTCCTTTATTTTTTCAAGTTTCAGGGAGCTACTACAAACCATGTTGGATTTAGAGTTCCAAATTCATCTATCTATATATGAGAGAACAGTGGGAAACCTAACTATAAAAACTGCTACTGTAGACGAAAGCTTCAACCTAGAAGCACAAAATTAGGTGAACCAAGTGGGATTTGTGTACTGATCATTACCACCAAGTATCATCAAGATTG
>NW_027517341.1:0-45107 GCF_048772815.1 Callospermophilus lateralis
AGTGTTCGTTACCAATAACAGTTGAGTTTTTAGGTTTCACTCTATTTCCTCCTATATAGATAGATGTGTTTGGAAGTCTAAATCAAACATGGTTTGTGCTAGCTCCTTGAAACTTGACAAAATAAAGTAGTTCTAAGTTCTGTCTTTGTTGTTTGTTTCCTCTTGAAATAGCCACAAGCAAAGACTGCGTAAAACACATTCATTGGAAGGTGTGAGAAGCTTCCAAAAACTACTGGTTTTCTGAATACTCGGCAAATTTTTTTTCATCCGACCTTGATGATCTTCTCTGTTAATGATCACTTCACTAAGTCCACTTAGCTGCCCAATTTTCACTCTTCTAGGATGAAGCGTTCGTTACCAGTAACAGTTTGAATTTTTAGGTTTCACTCTATTTTTTCGTATACAGATAGTGTGTTTTTTAAGTCTAAATCAAACACGGTTTGTGCTAGCTCCTTGACACTTGACAAAATAAAGTAGTTCTAAGTTCTGTCATTGTGGTTTGTTTCCTCTTGAAATAGCCACAAGCAAAGACTGCGAAAAACACCTTCATTGGAAAGGTGTTCCAAGCTTCCAAAATACTACTGGTTTTCTGAATGCTCGGCAAATTTTTTTCATCCGACCTTGATGATCTCTGTGGTAATGATCAGTTCACTAAGTCCACTTAGCTGCCCAATTTTCACTCTTCTAGGATGAAGCGTTCGTTACCAGTAACAGTTTGAATTTTTAGGTTTCACTCTATTTCCTCCTATACAGATAGATGTCTTTTTAAGTCTAAATCAAACACGGTTTGTGCTAGCTCCTTGAAACTTGACAAAATAAATTAGTTCTAAGTTCTGTCTTTGTGGTTTGTTTCCTCTTGAAATAGCCACAAGGAAAGACTGCGTAAAACACATTTATTGCAAAGGTGTGCCAAGCTTCCAAAAAACTACTCTTTTTCTGAATACTCGGCAAATTTTTTTTTTCATCCGAACTTGATGATCTCTGTGGTAATGATCACTTCACTAAGTCCACTTAGCTGCCAATATTCACTCTTCTAGGATGAAGTGTTCGTTACCAGTTACAGTTTGAGTTTTTAGGTTTCACTCTATTTCCTCCTATATAAATAGATGTGTTTGGAAGTCTAAATCAAACACGGTTTGTGCTAGCTCCTTGAAACTTGACAAAATAAAGTAGTTCTAAGTTCTGTCTTTGTTGTTTGTTTCCTCTTGAAATAGGCACAAGCAAAGACTGCGTAAAACACATTCATTGGAAGGTGTGCCAAGCTTCCAAAAACTACTGTTTTCCTGAATACTCGGCAAAATTTTTTTCATCCGACCTTGATGATCTCTCTGTTAATGATCACTTCACTAAGTCCACTTAGCTGCCCAATTTTCACTCTTCTAAAATGAAGCGTTCGTTACCAGTAACAGTTTGAATTTTTAGGTTTCACTCTATTTCCTCCTATACAGATACATGGGTTTTTTAAGTCTAAATCAAACACGGTGTGTGCTAGCTCCTTGAAACTTGACAAAATAAAGTAGTTCTAAGTTCTGTCTTCGTGGTTTGTTTCCTCTTGAAATAGCCACAAGCAAAGACTGCGTAAAACACCTTCATTGGAAAGGTGTTCCAAGCTTCCAAAATACTACTGGTTTTCTGAATACTCGGCAAATTTTTTTCATCCGACCTTGATGATCTCTGTGGTAATGATCAGTTCACTAAGTCCACTTAGCTGCCCAATTTTCTCTCTTCTAGGATGAAGCGTTCGTTACCAGTAACAGTTTGAATTTTTAGGTTTCACTCTATTTCCTCCTATACAGATAGATGTGTTTTTAAGTCTAAATCAAACACGGTTTGTGCTAGCTCCTTGAAACTTGACAAAATAAAGTAGTTCTAAGTTCTGTCTTTGTGGTTTGTATCCTCTTGAAATAGCCACAAGCAAAGACTGCGTAAAACATCTTCATTGGAAAGGTGTTCCAAGCTTCCAAAATACTACTGGTTTTCTGAATACTCGGCAAATTTTTTTTCATCCGACCTGGATGATCTCTGTGGTAATGATCAGTTCACTAAGTCCACTTAGCTGCCCAATTTTCACTCTTCTAGGATGAAGCATTCGTTACCAGTAACAGTTTGAATTTTTAGGTTTCACTCTATTTCCTCCTATACAGATAGATGTGTTTTTTAAGTCTAAATCAAACATGGTTTGTGCTAGCTCCTTGAAACTTGACAAAATAAAGTAGTTCTAAGTTCTGTCTTTGTGGTTTGTTTCCTCTTGAAATAGCCACAAGCAAAGACTGCGTAAAACACCTTCATTGGAAAGGTGTTCCAAGCTTCCAAAATACTAATGGTTTTCTGAATACTCGGCAAATTTTTTTTCATCCGACCTTGATGATCTCTGTGGTAATGATCAGTTCACTAAGTCCACTTAGCTGCCCAATTTTCACTCTTCTAGGATGAAGCGTTCGTTACCAGTAACAGTTTGAATTTTTAGGTTTCACTCTTTTTAATCCTGTACAGATAGATGCCTTTTTTAAGTCTAAATCAAACACGGTTTGTGCTAGCTCCTTGAAACTTGACAAAATAAAGTAGTTCTAAGTTCTGTCTTTGTGGTTTGTTTCCTCTTGAAATAGGCGCAATGTAAGACTGCGTAAAACACATTCATTGGAAAGGTGTGCCAAGCTTCAAAAAACTACGGGTTTTCTGAATACTCGGCAAATTTTTTTTCATCCGATCTTGATGATCTCTGTGGTAATGATCACTTCACTAAGTCCACTTAGCTGCCCAATATTCACTCTTCTAGGATGAAGTGTTCGTTACCAGTAACAGTTTGAGTTTTTAGGTTTCACTCTATTTCCTCCTATATAGATAGATGTGTTTGGAAGTCTAAATCAAACACGGTTTGTGCTAGCTCCTTGAAACTTGACAAAATAAAGTAGTTCTAAGTTCTGTCTTTGTGGTTTGTTTCCTCTTGAAATAGGCACAAGCAAAGACTGCGTAAAACACATTTATTGGAAGGTGTGCCAAGCTTCCAAAAAACTAGTGGTTTTCTGAATACTCGGCAAATTTTTTTTCATCTGACCTTGATGATCTCTGTGGTAATGACCACTTCACTAAGTCCACTTAGCTGCCCAATTTTCACTCTTCTAGGATGAAGCGTTCGTTACCTGTAACAGTTTGAATTTTTAGGTTTCACTCTATTTCCTCCTATACAGATAGATGTGTTTTTTAAGTCTAAATCAAACACGGTTTGTGCTAGCTCCTTGAAACTTGACAAAATAAAGTAGTTCTAAGTTCTGTCTTTGTGGTTTGTTTCCTCTTGAAATACGCACAAGCAAGGACTGCGTAAAACACATTCATTGGAAGGTGTGCCAAGCTTCCAAAAAACTACTGGTTTTCTGAATACTCGGCAAATTTTTTTTCATCCGACCTTGATGATCTCTGTGGTAATGATCACTTCACTAACTCCACTTAGCTTCCCAATTTTCACTCTTCAAGGATGAAGCGTTTGTTACCAGTAACAGTTTGAGTTTTTAGGTTTCACTCTATTTCCTGCTATATAGATAGATGTGTTTGGAAGTCTAAATCAAACACGGTTTGTGCTAGCTCCTTGAAACTTGACAATATAAAGTAGTTCTAAGTTCTGTCCTTGTGGTTTGTTTCCTCTTGAAATAGGCACAAGGAAAGACTGCGTAAAACACATTCATTGAAAGGTGTGCCAAGCTTCCAAAAAACTACTGGTTTTCTGAATACTCGGCAAATTTTTTTTCATCCGACATTGATGATCTCTGTGGTTATGATCACTTCACTAAGTCCACTTAGCTGCCCAATATTCACTCTTCTAGGATGAAGTGTTCGTTACCAGTAACAGTTTGAGTTTTTAGGTTTCACTCTATTTCCTCCTATATAGATAGATGTGTTTGGAAGTCTAATCAAACACGGTTTGTGCTAGCTCCTTGAAACTTGACAAAATAAAGTAGTTCTAAGTTCTGTCTTTGTGGTTTGTTTCCTCTTGAAATAGGCACAAGCAAACACTGCGTAAAACACATTCATTGGAAGGTGTGCCAAGCTTCCAAAAAACTACTGGTTTTCTGAATACTCGGCAAATTTTTTTTCATCCGACCTTGATGATCTCTGTAGTAATGATCACTTCACTAAGTCCACTTAGCTGCCCAATTTTCACTCTTCTATGAAGCGTTCGTTACCAGTAAGAGTTTGAATTTTTAGGTTTCACTCTATTTCCTCCTATACAGATAGATGTCTTTTTTAAGTCTAAATCAAACACGGTTTGTGCTAGCTTTTGAAACTTGACAAAATAAAGTAGTTCTAAGTTCTGTCTTTGTGGTTTGTTTCCTCTTGAAATAGGCGCAATGTAAGACTGCGTAAAACACATTCATTGCAAAGGTGTGCCAAGCTTCCATAAAACTACTGGTTTTCTGAATACTCGGCAAATTTTTTTTCATCCGACCTTGATGATCTCTGTGGTAATGATCACTTCACTAAGTCCACTTAGCTGCCCAATTTTCACTCTTCTAGGATGAAGCGTTCGTTACCAGTAACAGTTTGAATTTTTAGGTTTCACTCTATTTCCTCCTATACAGATAGATGTGTTTTTTAAGTCTAAATCAAACACGGTTTGTGCTAGCTCCTTGAAACGTGACAAAATAAAGTAGTTCTAAGTTCTGTCTTTGTGGTTTGTTTCCTCTTGAAATAGGCACAAGCAAAGACTGCGTAAAACACATTCATTGGAAGGTGTGCCAAGCTTCCAAAAAACTACTAGTTTTCTGAATACTCGGCAAATTTTTATTCATCCGACCTTGATGATCTCTGTGGTAATGATCACTTCACTAACTCCACTTAGCTTCCCACTTTTCACTCTTCAAGGATGAAGCGTTTGTTACCAGTAACAGTTTGAGTTTTTAGGTTTCACTCTATTTCCTCCTATATAGATAGATGTGTTTGGAAGTCTAAATCAAACACGGTTTGTGCTAGCTCCTTGAAACTTGACAATATAAAGTAGTTCTAAGTTCTGTCCTTGTGGTTTGTTTCCTCTTGAAATAGGCACAAGCAAAGACTGCGTAAAACACATTCATTGGAAGGTGTGCCAAGCTTCCAAAAAACTAATGGTTTTCTGAATACTGGGCAAATTTTTTTTCATCCGACCTTGATGATCTCTGTGGTAATGATCACTTCACTAAGTCCACTTAGCTGCCCAATTTTCACTCTTCTAGGATGAAGCGTTCGTTACCAGTAACAGTTTGAATTTTTAGGTTTCACTCTATTTCCTCCTATACAGATAGATGTCTTTTTTAAGTCTAAATCAAACACGGTTTGTGCTAGGTCCTTGAAACTTGACAAAATAAAGTAGTTCTAAGTTCTGTCTTTGTGGTTTGTTTCCTCTTGAAATAGGCACAAGCAAAGACTGCGTAAAACACATTCATTGGAAGGTGTGCCAAGCTTCCAAAAAACTAATGGTTTTCTGAATACTGGGCAAATTTTTTTTCATCCGACCTTGATGATCTCTGTGGTAATGATCACTTCACTAAGTCCACTTAGCTGCCCAATTTTCACTCTTCTAGGATGAAGCGTTCGTTACCAGTAACAGTTTGAATTTTTAGGTTTCACTCTATTTCCTCCTATACAGATAGATGTCTTTTTTAAGTCTAAATCAAACACGGTTTGTGCTAGGTCCTTGAAACTTGACAAAATAAAGTAGTTCTAAGTTCTGTCTTTGTGGTTTGTTTCCTCTTGAAATAGGCACAAGGAAAGACTGCGTAAAACACATTCATTGGAAAGGTGTGCCAAGCTTCCAAAAAACTACTGGTTTTCTGAATACTCGGCAAATTTTTTTCATCCGACATTGATGATCTCTGTGGTTATGATCACTTCACTAAGTCCACTTAGCTGCCCAATATTCACTCTTCTAGGATGAAGTGTTCGTTACCAGTAACAGTTTGAGTTTTTTAGGTTTCACTCTATTTCCTCCTATATAGATAGATGTTTTTGGAAGTCTAAATCAAACACGGTTTGTGCTAGCTCCTTGAAACTTGACAAAATAAAGTAGTTCTAAGTTCTGTCTTTGTGGTTTGTTTCCTCTTGAAATAGGCACAAGCAAACACTGCGTAAAACACATTCATTGGAAGGTGTGCCAAGCTTCCAAAAAACTACTGGTTTTCTGAATACTCGGCAAATTTTTTTCATCCGACCTTGATGATCTCTGTGGTAGTGATCACTCACTAAGTCCACTTAGCTGCCCAATTTTCACTCTTCTATGAAGCGTTCGTTACCAGTAACAGTTTGAATTTTTAGGTTTCACTCTATTTCTTCCTATACAGACAGATGTCTTTTTTAAGTCTAAATCAAACACGGTTTGTGCTAGCTTTTAGAAACTTGACAAAATAAAGTAGTTCTAAGTTCTGTCTTTGTGGTTTGTTTCCTCTTGAAATAGGTGCAATGTAAGACTGCGTAAAACACATTCATAGGAAAGGTGTGCCAAGCTTCCAAAAAACTACTGTTTTTCTGAATACTCGGCAAATTTTTTTTCATCCGACCTTGATGATCTCTGTGGTAATGATCACTTCACTAAGTCCACTTAGCTGCCCAAATTTCACTCTTCTAGGATGAAGCGTTCGTTACCAGTAACAGTTTGAATTTTTAGGTTTCACTCTATTTCCTCCTATACAGATAGATGTGTTTTTTAAGTCTAAATCAAACACGGTTTGTGCTAGCTCCTTGAAACGTTACAAAATAAAGTAGTTCTAAGTTCTGTCTTTGTGGTTTGTTTCCTCTTGAAATAGGCACAAGCAAAGACTGCGTAAAACACATTCATTGGAAGGTGTGCCAAGCTTCCAAAAAACTACTGGTTTTCTGAATACTCGGCAAATTTTTTTTCATCCGACCTTGATGATCTCTGTGGTAATGATCACTTCACTAACTCCACGTAGCTGTCAAATTTTCACTCTTCTAGGATGAAGCGTTCGTTACCAGTAGCAGTTTGAGTTTTTAGGTTTCACTCTATTTCCTCCTATATAGATAGATGTGTTTGGAAGTCTAAATCAAACACGGTTTGTGCTAGCTCCTTGAAACTTGACAAAATAAAGTAGTTCTAAGTTCTGTCTTTGTGGTTTGTTTCCTCTTGAAATAGGCACAAGCAAAGACTGCGTAAAACACATTCATTGGAAGGTGTGCCAAGCTTCCAAAAAACTACTGGTTTTCTGAATACTGGGCAAATTTTTTTTCATCTGACCTTGATGATCTCTGTGGTAATGACCACTTCACTAAGTCCACTTAGCTGCCCAATTTTCACTCTTCTAGGATGAAGCGTTCGTTACCTGTAACAGTTTGAATTTTTAGGTTTCACTCTATTTCCTCCTATACAGATAGATGTCTTTTTTAAGTCTAAATCAAACACGGTTTGTGCTAGCTCCTTGAAACTTGACAAAATAAAGTAGTTCTAAGTTCTGTCTTTGTGGTTTGTTTCCTCTTGAAATAGCCACAAGCAAAGACTGCGTAAAACACCTTCATTTGAAAGGTTTCCAAGCTTCCAAAATACTACTGGTTTTCTGAATACTTGGCAAATTTTTTTTCATCCGACCTTGATGATCTCTGTGGTAATGATCAGTTCACTAAGTCCACTTAGCTGCCCAATTTCACTCTTCTAGGATGAAGCGTTCTTTACCAGTAACAGTTTGAATTTTTAGGTTTCACTCTATTTCCTCCTATACAGATAGATGTCTTTTTTAAGTCTAAATCAAACACGGTTTGTGCTAGCTCCTTGAAACTTGACAAAATAAAGTAGTTCTAAGTTCTGTCTTTGTGGTTTGTTTCCTCTTGAAATAGGCACAAGGAAAGACTGCGTAAAACACATTCATTGG
Source organism: Callospermophilus lateralis (assembly GCF_048772815.1). Classification (NCBI taxonomy): domain Eukaryota; kingdom Metazoa; phylum Chordata; class Mammalia; order Rodentia; family Sciuridae; genus Callospermophilus; species Callospermophilus lateralis. The sequence continues at coordinate 7,848 of NW_027517341.1, forward strand.
AAAGGTATGCCAAGCTTCCAAAAAACTACTGGTTTTCTGAATACTCGGCAAATTTTTTTTTCATCCGACATTGATGATCTCTGTGGTTATGATCACTTCACTAAGTCCACTTAGCTGCCCAATATTCACTCTTCTAGGATGAAGTGTTCGTTACCAGTAACAGTTTGAATTTTTAGGTTTCACTCTATTTCCTCCTATACAGATAGATGTCTTTTTTAAGTCTAAATCAAACACGGTTTGTGCTAGCTCCTTGAAACTTGACAAAATAAAGTAGTTCTAAGTTCTGTCTTTGTGGTTTGTTTCCTCTTGAAATAGCCACAAGCAAAGACTGCGTAAAACAATTCATTGCAAAGGTGTGCCAAGCTTTCAAAAAACTACTGGTTTTCTGAATACTCGGCAAATTTTTTTTCATCCGACCTTGATGATCTCTGTGGTAATGATCACTTCACTAAGTCCACTTAGCTGCCCAATATTCACTCTTCTAGGATGAAGTGTTCGTTACGAGTAACAGTTTGAGTTTTTAGGTTTCACTCTATTTCCTCCTATATAGATAGATGTGTTTGGAAGTCTAAATCAAACACGGTTTGTGCTAGCTCCTTGAAACTTGACAAAATAAAGTAGTTCTAAGTTCTGTCTTTGTGGTTTGTTTCCTCTTGACAAAGCCACAAGCAAAGACTGCGTAAAACACCTTCATTGGAAAGGTGTTCCAAGCTTCCAAAATACTACTGGTTTTCTGAAAACTCGGCATATTTTTTTCATCCGACCTTAATGATCTCTGTGGTAATGATCAGTTCACTAAGTCCACTTAGCTGCCCAATTTTCACTCTTCTAGGATGAAGCGTTCGTTGCCAGTAACAGTTTGAATTTTTAGGTTTCACTCTTTTTCCTCCTATACAGATAGATGCTTTTTTAAGTCTAAATCAAACACGGTTTGTGCTAGCTCCTTGAAACTTGACAAAATAAAGTAGTTCTAAGTTCTGTCTTTGTGGTTTGTTTCCTCTTGAAATAGGCGCAAGGAAAGACTGCGTAAGACACATTCATTGGAAAGGTGTGCCAAGCTTCCAAAAAACTACTGGTTTTCTGAATACTCGGCAAATTTTTTTCATCCGAACTTGATGATCTCTGTGGTAATGATCACTTCACTAAGTCCACTTAGCTGCCCAATATTCACTCTTCTAGGATGAAGTTTTCGTTACCAGTAACAGTTTGAGTTTTTAGGTTTCACTCTATTTCCTCCTATATAGATAGATGTGTTTGGAAGTCTAAATCAAACACGGTTTGTGCTAGCTCCTTGAAACTTGACAAAATAAAGTAGTTCTAAGTTCTGTCTTTGTGGTTTGTTTCCTCTTGAAATAGCCACAAGCAAAGACTGCGTAAAACACCTTCATTGGAAAGGTGTTCCAAGCTTCCAAAATACTACTTGTTTTCTGAATACTCGGCAAATTTTTTTTCATCCGACCTTGATGATCTCTGTGGTAATGATCAGTTCAATAAGTCCACTTAGATGCCCAATTTTCACTCTTCTAGGATGAAGCGTTCGTTACCACTAACAGTTTGAATTTTTAGGTTTCACTCTATTTCCTCCTATACAGATAGATGTGTTTTTTAAGTCTAAATCAAACACGGTTTGTGCTAGCGCCTTGAAACTTGACAAAATAAAGTAGTTCTAAGTTCTGTCTTTGTGGTTTGTTTCCTCTTGAAATAGCCACAAGCAAAGACTGCGTAAAACACCTTCATTGGAAAGGTGTTCCAAGCTTCCAAAATACTACTGGTTTTCTGAATACTCGGCAAATTTTTTTTCATCCGACCTTGATGATCTCTGTGGTAATGATCAGTTCAATAAGTCCACTTAGCTGCCCAATTTTCACTCTTCTAGGATGAAGCGTTCGTTACCACTAACAGTTTGAATTTTTAGGTTTCACTCTATTTCCTCCTATACAGATAGATGTGTTTTTTAAGTCTAAATCAAACACGGTTTGTGCTAGCGCCTTGAAACTTGACAAAATAAAGTAGTTCTAAGTTCTGTCTTTGTGGTTTGTTTCCTCTTGAAATAGCCACAAGCAAAGACTGCGTAAAACACCTTCATTGGAAAGGTGTTCCAAGCTTCCAAAATACTACTGGTTTTCTGAATACTCGGCAAATTTTTTTTCATCCGACCTTGATGATCTCTGTGGTAATGATCAGTTCAATAAGTCCACTTAGCTGCCCAATTTTCACTCTTCTAGGATGAAGCGTTCGTTACCAGTAACAGTTTGAATTTTTAGGTTTCACTCTATTTCCTCCTATACAGATAGATGTGTTTTTAAGTCTAATCAAACACGGTTTGTGCTAGCGCCTTGAAACTTGACAAAATAAAGTAGTTCTAAGTTCTGTCTTTGTGGTTTGTTTCCTCTTGAAATAGCCACAAGCAAAGACTGCGTAAAACACCTTCATTGGAAGGTGTTCCAAGCTTCCAAAAAACTACTGGTTTTCTGAATACTCGGCAAATTTTTTTTCATCCGACCCTGATGATCTCTGTTGTAATGATCACTTCACTAAGTCCACTTAGGTGCCCAATTTTCACTCTTCTAGGATGAAGCGTTCGTTACCAGTAACAGTTTGAATATTTGGTTTCACTCTATTTCCTCCTATATAGATGTCTTTTCTAAGTCTAAATCAAACACAGTTTGTGCTAGCTCCTTGAAACTTGACAAAATAAAGTAGTTCTAAGTTCTGTCTTTGTGGTTTGTTTTCTCTTGAAATAGCTACAAGGAAAGACTGCGCAAAACACATTCATTGCAAAGGTGTGCCATGCTTCCAAACAACTACTGGTTTTCTGAATACTCGGCAAATTTTTTTTCATCCGACCTTGATGATCTCTGTGGTAATGATCACTTCACTAAGTCCACTTAGCTGCCCAATATTCACTCTTCTAGGATGAAGTGTTCGTTACCAGTAACAGTTTGAGTTTTTAGGTTTCACTCTATTTCCTCCTATATAGATAGATGTGTTTGGAAGTCTAAATCAAACACGGTTTGTGCTAGCTCCTTGACACTTGACAAAATAAAGTAGTTCTAAGTTCTGTCTTTGTGGTTTGTTTCCTCTTGAAATCGCCACAAGCAAAGACTGCGAAAAACATCTTCATTGGAAAGGTGTTCCAAGCTTCCAAAATACTACTGGTTTTCTGAATGCTCGGCAAATTTTTTTCATCCGACCTTGATGATCTCTGTGGTAATGATCAGTTCACTAAGTCCACTTAGCTGCCCAATTTTCACTCTTCTAGGATGAAGCGTTCGTTACCAGTAACAGTTTTGAATTTTTAGGTTTCACTCTATTTCCTCCTATACAGATAGATGTCTTTTAAGTCTAAATCAAACACGGTTTGTGCTAGCTCCTTGAAACTTGACAAAATAAATTAGTTCTAAGTTCTGTCTTTGTGGTTTGTTTCCTCTTGAAATAGCCACAAGGAAAGACTGCGTAAAACACATTTATTGCAAAGGTGTGCAAAGCTTCCAAAAAACTACTCTTTTTCTGAATACTCGGCAAATTTTTTTTTCATCCGAACTTGATGATCTCTGTGGTAATGATCACTTCACTAAGTCCACTTAGCTGCCCAATATTCACTCTTCTAGGATGAAGTGTTCGTTACCAGTTACAGTTTGAGTTTTTAGGTTTCACTCTATTTCCTCCTATATAAATAGATGTGTTTGGAAGTCTAAATCAAACACGGTTTGTGCTAGCTCCTTGAAACTTGACAAAATAAAGTAGTTCTAAGTTCTGTCTTTGTTGTTTGTTTCCTCTTGAAATAGGCACAAGCAAAGACTGCGTAAAACACATTCATTGGAAGGTGTGCCAAGCTTCCAAAAAACTACTGTTTTCCTGAATACTCGGCAAATTTTTTTTCTTCCGACCTTGATGATCTCTCTGTTAATGATCACTTCACTAAGTCCACTTAGCTGCCCAATTTTCACTCTTCTAGGATGAAGCGTTCGTTACCAGTAATAGTTTGAATTTTTAGGTTTCACTCTATTTCCTCGTATACAGATAGATGTGTTTTTTAAGTCTAAATCAAAACACGGTTTGTGCTAGCTCCTTGAAACTTGACAAAATAAAGTAGTTCTAAGTTCTGTCTTTGTGGTTTGTTTCCTCTTGAAATAGCCACAAGCAAAGACTGCGTAAAACACCTTCATTGGAAAGGTGTGCCAAGCTTCCAAAAAACTACTGGTTTTCTGAATACTCGGCAAATTTTTTTTCATCCGACCTTGATGATCTCTGTGATAATGATCACTTCACTAAGTCCACTTAGCTGCCCAATATTCACTCTTCAAGGATGAAGTGTTCGTTACCAGTAACAGTTTGAATTTTTAGGTTTCACTCTATTTCGTCCTATATAGATAGATGTGTTTGGAAGTCTAAATCAAACACGGTTTGTGCTAGCTCCTTGAAACTTGACAAAATAAAGTAGTTCTGATTTCTGTCTTGGTGGTTTGTTTCCTCTTGAAATAGCCACAAGAAAAGACTGCGTAAAACACCTTCATTTGAAAGGTGTTCCAAGTTTCCAAAATACTACTGGTTTTCTGAATACTCGGCAAATTTTTTTTCATCCAACATTTATGATCTCTGTGGTAATGATCAGTTCACTAAGTCCACTTAGCTGCCCAATTTTCACTCTTCTAGGATGAAGCGTTCGTTACCAGTAACAGTTTGAATTTTTAGGTTTCACTCTATTCCCTCCTATACAAATAGATGTCTTTTTTAAGTCTAAATCAAACACGGTTTTGTGCTAGCTCCTTGAAACTTGACAAAATAAAGTAGTTCTAAGTTCTGTCTTTGTGGTTTGTTTCCTCTTGAAATAGGCACAAGCAAAGACTGCGTAAAACACATTCATTGGAAGGTGTGCTAAGCTTCCAAAAAACTACTGGTTTTTTGAATACTCGGCAAATTTTTTTTCATCCGACCTTGATGATCTCTGTGGTAATGATCACTTCACTAAGTCCACTTAGGTGCCCAATTTTCACTGTTCTAGGATGAAGTGTTCGTTACCAGTAACAGTTTGAGTTTTTAGGTTTCACTGTATTTCCTCCTATATAGATAGATATGTTTGGAATTCTAAATCAAACACGGGTTGTGCTAGCTCCATGAAACTTGACAAAATAAAGTAGTTCTAAGTTCTGTCTTTGTTGCTTGTTTCCTATTGAAATAGCCACAAGCAAAGACTGCGTAAAACACATTCATTGGAAGGTGTGCCAAGCTTCCAAAAAACTACTGGTTTTCTGAATACTCGGCAAATTTTTTTTCATCCGAACTTGATGATCTCTGTGTTAATGATCACTTCACGAAGTCCACTTAGCTGCCCAATTTTCACTCTTCTAGGATGAAGCGTTCGTTACCAGTAACAGTTTGAATTTTTAGGTTTCACTCTATTTCCTCCTATACAGATAGATGTGTTTTTTAAGTCTAAATCAAACACGGTTTGTGCTAGCTCCTTGAAACTTGACAAAATAAAGTAGTTCTAAGTTCTGTCTTTGTGGTTTGTTTCCTCTTGAAATAGCCACAAGCAAAGACTGCGTAAAACACCTTCATTGGAAAGGTGTTCCAAGATTCCAAAATACTACTGGTTTTCTGAATACTCGGCAAATTTTTTTTCATCCGACCTTGATGATCTCTGTGGTAATGATCACTTCACTAAGTCCATTTAGCTGCCCAATATTCACTCTTCTAGGATGAAGTGTTCGTTACCAGCAACAGTTTGAGTATTTAGGTTTCACTCTATTTCCTCCTATATAGATAGATGTGTTTGGAAGTCTAAATCAAACACGGGTTGTGCTAGCTCCTTGAAACTTGACAAAATAAAGTAGTTCTAAGTTCTGTCTTTGTGGTTTGTTTCCTCTTGAAATAGGCACAAGCAAAGACTGCATAAAACACATTCATTTGAAGGTGTGCCAAGCTTCCAAAAAACTACTGGTTTTCTGAAAACTCGGCAAATTTTTTTTCATCCGACCTTGATGATCTCTGTGGTAATGATCACTTCACTAAGTCCACATAGCTGCCCAATTTTCACTCTTCTAGGATGAAGCGTTCGTTACCAGTAACAGTTTGAATTTTTAGGTTTCACTCTATTTCCTCCTATACAGATAGATGTGTTTTTTAAGTCTAAATCAAACACGGTTTGTGCTAGCTCCTTGAAACTTGACAAAATAAAGTAGTTCTAAGTTCTGTCTTTGTGGTTTGTTTCCTCTTGAAATAGCCACAAGCAAAGACTGCGTAAAACACCTTCATTGGAAGGTGTGCCAAGCCTCCAAAAAACTACTGGTTTTCTGAATACTCGGCAAATTTTTTTCATCCGACCCTGATGATCTCTGTGGTAATGATCACTTCACTAAGTCCACTTAGGTGCCCAATTTTCACTCTTCTAGGATGAAGCGTTCGTTACCAGTAACAGTTTGAATTTTTAGGTTTCACTCTATTCCGCCTATACAGATAGATGTGTTTTTTAAGTCTAAATCAAACACGGTTTGTGCTAGCTCCTTGAAACTTGAAAAAATAAAGTAGTTCTAAGTTCTGTCTTTGTGGTTTGTTTCCTCTTGAAATAGCCACAAGGAAAGACTGCGTAAAACACATTTATTGCAAAGGTGTGCCAAGCTTCCAAAAAACTACTCTTTTTCTGAATACTCGGCAAATTTTTTTTTCATCCGACCTTGATGATCTCTGTGGTAATGATCACTTCACTAAGTCCACTTAGCTGCCCAATATTCACTCTTCTAGGATGAAGTGTTCGTTACCAGTAACAGTTTGAGTTTTTAGGTTTCACTCTATTTCCTCCTATATAAATAGATGTGTTTTAAGTCTAAATCAAACACGGTTTGTGCTAGCTCCTTGAAACTTGACAAAATAAAGTAGTTCTAAGTTCTGTCTTTGTTGTTTGTTTCCTCTTGAAATAGGCACAAGCAAAGACTGCGTAAAACACATTCATTAGAAGGTGTGCCAAGCTTCCAAAAATTTACTGGTTTTCTGAATACTCAGCAAATTTTTTTTCATCCGACCTTGATGATCTCTCTGTTAATGATCACTTCACTAAGTCCACTTAGCTGCCCAATTTTCACTCTTCAGGGAGGAAGCGTTCGTTACCAGTAATAGTTTGAATTTTTAGGTTTCACTCTATTTCCTCGTATACAGATAGATGTGTTTTTTAAGTCTAAATCAAACACGGTTTGTGCTAGCTCCTTGAAACTTGACAAAATAAAGTAGTTCTAAGTTCTGTCTTTGTGGTTTCTTTCCTCTTGAAATTGCCACAAGCAAAGACTGCGTAAAACACCTTCATTGGAAGGTGTGCCAAGCCTCCAAAAAACTACTGGTTTTCTGAATACTCGGCAAAAATTTTTTTCATCCGACCCTGATGATCTCTGTGGTAATGATCACTTCACTAAGTCCACTTAGGTGCCCAATTTTCACTCTTCTAGGATGAAGCGTTCGTTACCAGTAACAGTTTGAATTTTTAGGTTTCACTCTATTTCCGCCTATACAGATAGATGTGTTTTTAAGTCTAAATCAAACACGGTTTGTACTAGCTCCTTGAAACTTGACAAAATAAAGTAGTTCTAAGTTCTGTCTTTGTGGCTTGTTTCCTCTTGAAATAGCCACAAGGAAAGACTGCGTAAAACACATTTATTGCAAAGGTGTGCCAAGCTTCCAAAAAACTACTCTTTTTCTGAATACTCGGCAAATTTTTTTTTCATCCGACCTTGATGATCTCTGTGGTAATGATCACTTCACTAAGTCCACTTAGCTGCCCAATATTCACTCTTCTAGGATGAAGTGTTCGTTACCAGTAACAGTTTGAGTTTTTAGGTTTCACTCTATTTCCTCCTATATAAATAGATGTGTTTTAAGTCTAAATCAAACACGGTTTGTGCTAGCTCCTTGAAACTTGACAAAATAAAGTAGTTCTAAGTTCTGTCTTTGTTGTTTGTTTCCTCTTGAAATAGGCACAAGCAAAGACTGCGTAAAACACATTCATTGGAAGGTGTGCCAAGCTTCCAAAAATCTACTGGTTTTCTGAATACTCAGCAAATTTTTTTTCATCCGACCTTGATGATCTCTCTGTTAATGATCACTTCACTAAGTCCACTTAGCTGCCCAATTTTCACTCTTCAGGGAGGAAGCGTTCGTTACCAGTAATAGTTTGAATTTTTAGGTTTCACTCTATTTCCTCGTATACAGATAGATGTGTTTTTTAAGTCTAAATCAAACACGGTTTGTGCTAGCTCCTTGAAACTTGACAAAATAAAGTAGTTCTAAGTTCTGTCTTTGTGGTTTCTTTCCTCTTGAAATTGCCACAAGCAAAGACTGCGTAAAACACCTTCATTGGAAAGGTGTTCCAAGCTTCCAAAATACTACTGGTTTTCTGAAAACTCGGCATATTTTTTTTCATCCGACCTTAATGATCTCTGTGGTAATGATCAGTTCACTAAGTCCACTTAGCTGCCCAATTTTCACTCTTCTAGGATGAAGCGTTCGTTACCAGTAACAGTTTGAATTTTTAGGTTTCACTCTATTTCCTCCTATACAGATAGATGGGTTTTTTAAGTCTAAATCAAACACGGTTTGTGCTAGCGCCTTGAAACTTGACAAAATAAAGTAGTTCTAAGTTCTGTCTTTGTGGTTTGTTTCCTCTTGAAATAGCCACAAGCAAAGACTGCGTAAAACACCTTCATTGGAAAGGTGTTCCAAGCTTCCAAAATACTACTGGTTTTCTGAATACTTGGCAAATTTTTTTTCATCCGACCTTGATGATCTCTGTGGTAATGATCAGTTCAATAAGTCCACTTAGCTGCCCAATTTTCACTCTTCTAGATGAAGCGTTCGTTACCAGTAACAGTTTGAATTTTTAGGTTTCACTCTATTTCCTCCTATACAGATAGATGTGTTTTTTAAGTCTAAATCAAACACGGTTTGTGCTAGCGCCTTGAAACTTGACAAAATAAAGTAGTTCTAAGTTCTGTCTTTGTGGTTTGTTTCCTCTTGAAATAGCCACAAGCAAAGACTGCGTAAAACACCTTCATTGGAAAGGTGTCCCAAGCTTCCAAAATACTACTGGTTTTCTGAATACTCGGCAAATTTTTTTTCATCCGACCTTGATGATCTCTGTGGTAATGATCAGTTCAATAAGTCCACTTAGCTGCCCAATTTTCACTCTTCTAGGATGAAGCGTTCGTTACCAGTAACAGTTTGAATTTTTAGGTTTCACTCTATTTCCTCCTATACAGATAGATGTGTTTTTTAAGTCTAAATCAAACACGGTTTGGGCTAGCGCCTTGAAACTTGACAAAATAAAGTAGTTCTAAGTTCTGTCTTTGTGGTTTGTTTCCTCTTGAAATAGCCACAAGCAAAGACTGCGTAAAACACCTTCATTGCAAGGTGTGCTAAGCTTCCAAAAAACTACTGGTTTTCTGAATACTCGGCAAATTTTTTTTCATCCGACCCTGATGATCTCTGTGGTAATGATCACTTCACTAAGTCCACTTAGGTGCCCAATTTTCACTCTTCTAGGAAGAAGCGTTCGTTACCAGTAACAGTTTGAATTTTTAGGTTTCACTCTATTTCCTCCTATATAGATGTCTTTTCTAAGTCTAAATCAAACACGGTTTGTGCTAGCTCCTTGAAACTTGACAAAATAAAGTAGTTCTAAGTTCTGTCTTTGTGGTTTGTTTCCTCTTGAAATAGCCACAAGGAAAGACTGCGTAAAACACATTCATTGCAAAGGTGTGCCATGCTTCCAAACAACTACTGGTTTTCTGAATACTCGGCAAATTTTTTTTCATCGGACCTTGATGATCTCTGTGGTAATGATCACTTCACTAAGTCCACTTAGCTGCCCAATATTCACTCTTCTAGGATGAAGTGTTCGTTACCAGTAACAGTTTGAGTTTTTAGGTTTCACTCTATTTCCTCCTATATAGATAGATGTATTTGGAAGTCTAAATCAAACACGGGTTGTGCTAGCTCCTTGAAACTTGACAAAATAAAGTAGTTCTAAGTTCTGTCTTTGTGGTTTGTTTCCTCTTGAAATAGCCACAAGGAAAGACTGCGTAAAACACATTTATTGCAAAGGTGTGCCAAGCTTCCAAAAAACTACTGGTTTTCTGAATATTCGGCAAATTTTTTTTCATCCGACCTTGATGATCTCTGTGGTAATGATCACTTCACTAAGTCCACTTAGCTGCCCAATTTTCACTCTTCTAGGATGAAGCGTTCGTTACCAGTAACAGTTTGAATTTTTAGGTTTCACTCTATTTCCTCCTATACAGATAGATGTGTTTTTTAAGTCTAAATCAAACACGGTTTGTGCTAGCTCCTTGAAACTTGACAAAATAAAGTAGTTCTAAGTTCTGTCTTTGTGGTTTGTTTCCTCTTGAAATAGGCACAAGGAAAGACTGCGTAAAACACCTTCATTAGAAAGGTGTTCCAAGCTTCCAAAATACTACTGGTTTTCTGAATACTCGGCAAATTTTTTTTCATCCGACCTTGATGATCTCTGTGGTAATGATCACTTCACTAAGTCCACTTAGGTGCCCAATTTTCACTCTTCTAGGATGAAGCGTTCGTTACTAGTAACAGGTTGAATTTTTAGGTTTCACTCTATTTCCTCCTATACAGATAGATGTCTTTTTTAAGTCTAAATCAAACACGGTGTGTGCTAGTTCCTTGAAACTTGACAAAATAAAGTAGTTCTAAGTTCTGTCTTTGTGGTTTGTTTCCTCTTGAAATAGCCACAAGCAAAGACTGCGTAAAACACATTCATTGCAAAGGTGTGCCAAGCTTCCAAAAAACTACTGGTTTTCTGAATACTCAGCAAATTTTTTTTCATCCGACCTTGATGATCTCTGTGGTAATGATCACTTCACTAAGTCCACTTAGCTTCTCAATATTCACTCTTCTAGGATGAAGTGTTCGTTACCAGTAACAGTTTGAGTTTTTAGGTTTCACTCTATTTCCTCCTATACAGATAGATGTCTTTTTTAAGTCTAAATCAAACACGGTTTGTGCTAGCTCCTTGAAACTTGACAAAATAAAGTAGTTCTAAGTTCTGTCTTTGTGGTTTGTTTCCTCTTGAAATTGCCACACGCAAAGACTGCGTAAAACACCTTCATTGGAAAGGTGTTCCAAGCTTCCAAAATACTACTTGTTTTCTGAATACTCTTCAAATTTTTTTTCATCCGACCTTGATGATCTCTGTGGTAATGATAAGTTCACTAAGTCCACTTAGCTGCCCAATTTTCACTCTTCTAGGATGAAGCGTTCGTTACCAGTAACAGTTTGAATTTTTAGGTTTCACTCTATTTCCTCCTATACAGATAGATGTCTTTTTTAAGTCTAAATTAAACACGGTTTGTGCTAGCTCCTTGAAACTTGACAAAATAAAGTAGTTCTAAGTTCTGTCTTTGTGGTTTGTTTCCTGTTGAAATAGGCACAAGGAAAGACTGCGTAAAACACATTCATTGGAAAGGTGTGCCAAGCTTCCAAAGAACTACTGGTTTTCTGAATACTCGGCAAATTTTTTTTCATCCGACCTTGATGATCTCTGTGGTAATGATGACTTCACTAAGTCCACTTAGGTGCCCAATTTTCACTCTTCTAGGATGAAGCGTTCGTTACCAGTAACAGTTTGAATTTTTAGGTTTCACTCTATTTCCTCCTATACAGATAGATTTCTTTTTTAAGTCTAAATCAAACACGGTTTGTGCTAGCTCCTTGAAACTTGACAAAATAAAGTAGTTCTAAGTTCTGTCTTTGTGGTTTGTTTCCTCTTGAAATAGCCACAAGGAAAGACTGCGTAAAACACATTCATTGCAAACGTGTGCCAAGCTTCCAAAAAACTACTGGTTTTCTGAATACTCGGCAAAATTTTTTTCATCCGACCTTGATGATCTCTGTGGTAATGATCCCTTCACTAAGTCCACTTAGCTGCCCAATATTCACTCTTCTAGGATGAAGTGATCGTTACCAATAACAGTTTGAGTTTTTAGGTTTCACTCTATTTCCTCCTATATAGATAGATGTCTTTGGAAGTCTAAATCAAACACGGTTTGTGCTAGCTCCTTGAAACTTGACAAAATAAAGTAGTTCTAAGTTCTGTCTTTGTTGTTTGTTTCCTCTTGAAATAGGCGCAAGCAAAGACTGCGTAAAACGCATTCATTGGAAGGTGTGCCAAGCTTCCAAAAAACTACTGTTTTTCTGAATACTCGGCAAATTTTTTTTCATCCGACCTTGATGATCTCTGTGGTAATGATCACTTCACTAAGTCCACTTAGCTGCCCAATATTCACTCTTCTAGGATGAAGTGTTCGTTACCAATAACAGTTTGAGTTTTTAGGTTTCACTCTATTTCCTCCTATATAGATAGATGTGTTTGGAAGTCTAAATCAAACACGGTTTGTGCTAGCTCCTTGAAACTTGACAAAATAAAGTAGTTCTGAGTTCTGTCTTTGTGGTTTGTTTCCTCTTGAAATAGGCACAAGCAAAGACTGCGTAAAACGCATTCATTGTAAGGTGTGCCAAGCTTCCAAAAAACTACTGGTTTTCTGAATACTCGGCAAATTTTTTTTCATCCGACCTTGATGATCTCTGTGTTAATGATCACTTCACTAAGTCCACTTAGCTGCCCAATTTTCACTCTTCTAGGATGAAGCGTTCGTTACCAGTAACAGTTTGAATTTTTAGGTTTCACTCTATTTCCTCCTATACAGATAGATGTGTTTTTTAAGTCTAAATCAAACACGGTTTGTGCTAGCTCCTTGAAACTTGACAAAATAAAGTAGTTCTAAGTTCTGTCTTTGTGGTTTGTTTCCTCTTGAAATAGCCACAAGCAAAGACTGCGTAAAACACCTTCATTGGAAAGGTGTTCCAAGCTTCCAAAATACTACTGGTTTTCTGAATACTTGGCAAATTTTTTTTCATCCGACCTTGATGATCTCTGTGGTAATGATCAGTTCAATAAGTCCACTTAGCTGCCCAATTTTCACTCTTCTAGGATGAAGCGTTCGTTACCAGTAACAGTTTGAATTTTTAGGTTTCACTCTATTTCCTCCTATACAGATAGATGTGTTTTTTAAGTCTAAATCAAACACGGTTTGTGCTAGCGCCTTGAAACTTGACAAAATAAAGTAGTTCTAAGTTCTGTCTTTGTGGTTTGTTTCCTCTTGAAATAGCCACAAGCAAAGACTGCGTAAAACACCTTCATTGGAAAGGTGTCCCAAGCTTCCAAAATACTACTGGTTTTCTGAATACTCGGCAAATTTTTTTTCATCCGACCTTGATGATCTCTGTGGTAATGATCAGTTCAATAAGTCCACTTAGCTGCCCAATTTTCACTCTTCTAGGATGAAGCGTTCGTTACCAGTAACAGTTTGAATTTTTAGGTTTCACTCTATTTCCTCCTATACAGATAGATGTGTTTTTTAAGTCTAAATCAAACACGGTTTGGGCTAGCGCCTTGAAACTTGACAAAATAAAGTAGTTCTAAGTTCTGTCTTTGTGGTTTGTTTCCTCTTGAAATAGCCACAAGCAAAGACTGCGTAAAACACCTTCATTGCAAGGTGTGCTAAGCTTCCAAAAAACTACTGGTTTTCTGAATACTCGGCAAATTTTTTTTCATCCGACCCTGATGATCTCTGTGGTAATGATCACTTCACTAAGTCCACTTAGGTGCCCAATTTTCACTCTTCTAGGAAGAAGCGTTCGTTACCAGTAACAGTTTGAATTTTTAGGTTTCACTCTATTTCCTCCTATATAGATGTCTTTTCTAAGTCTAAATCAAACACGGTTTGTGCTAGCTCCTTGAAACTTGACAAAATAAAGTAGTTCTAAGTTCTGTCTTTGTGGTTTGTTTCCTCTTGAAATAGCCACAAGGAAAGACTGCGTAAAACACATTCATTGCAAAGGTGTGCCATGCTTCCAAACAACTACTGGTTTTCTGAATACTCGGCAAATTTTTTTTCATCGGACCTTGATGATCTCTGTGGTAATGATCACTTCACTAAGTCCACTTAGCTGCCCAATATTCACTCTTCTAGGATGAAGTGTTCGTTACCAGTAACAGTTTGAGTTTTTAGGTTTCACTCTATTTCCTCCTATATAGATAGATGTATTTGGAAGTCTAAATCAAACACGGGTTGTGCTAGCTCCTTGAAACTTGACAAAATAAAGTAGTTCTAAGTTCTGTCTTTGTGGTTTGTTTCCTCTTGAAATAGGCACAAGGAAAGACTGCGTAAAACACATTTATTGCAAAGGTGTGCCAAGCTTCCAAAAAACTACTGGTTTTCTGAATATTCGGCAAATTTTTTTTCATCCGACCTTGATGATCTCTGTGGTAATGATCACTTCACTAAGTCCACTTAGCTGCCCAATTTTCACTCTTCTAGGATGAAGCGTTCGTTACCAGTAACAGTTTGAATTTTTAGGTTTCACTCTATTTCCTCCTATACAGATAGATGTGTTTTTTAAGTCTAAATCAAACACGGTTTGTGCTAGCTCCTTGAAACTTGACAAAATAAAGTAGTTCTAAGTTCTGTCTTTGTGGTTTGTTTCCTCTTGAAATAGGCACAAGGAAAGACTGCGTAAAACACCTTCATTGGAAAGGTGTTCCAAGCTTCCAAAATACTACTGGTTTTCTGAATACTCGGCAAATTTTTTTTCATCCGACCTTGATGATCTCTGTGGTAATGATCACTTCACTAAGTCCACTTAGGTGCCCAATTTTCACTCTTCTAGGATGAAGCGTTCGTTACTAGTAACAGGTTGAATTTTTAGGTTTCACTCTATTTCCTCCTATACAGATAGATGTCTTTTTTAAGTCTAAATCAAACACGGTGTGTGCTAGCTCCTTGAAACTTGACAAAATAAAGTAGTTCTAAGTTCTGTCTTTGTGGTTTGTTTCCTCTTGAAATAGCCACAAGGAAAGACTGCGTAAAACACATTCATTGCAAAGGTGTGCCAAGCTTCCAAAAAACTACTGGTTTTCTGAATACTCAGCAAATTTTTTTTCATCCGACCTTGATGATCTCTGTGGTAATGATCACTTCATTAAGTCCACTTAGCTTCTCAATATTCACTCTTCTAGGATGAAGTGTTCGTTACCAGTAACAGTTTGAGTTTTTAGGTTTCACTCTATTTCCTCCTATACAGATAGATGTCTTTTTTAAGTCTAAATCAAACACGGTTTGTGCTAGCTCCTTGAAACTTGACAAAATAAAGTAGTTCTAAGTTCTGTCTTTGTGGTTTGTTTCCTCTTGAAATTGCCACACGCAAAGACTGCGTAAAACACCTTCATTGGAAAGGTGTTCCAAGCTTCCAAAATACTACTTGTTTTCTGAATACTCTTCAAATTTTTTTTCATCCGACCTTGATGATCTCTGTGGTAATGATAAGTTCACTAAGTCCACTTAGCTGCCCAATTTTCACTCTTCTAGGATGAAGCGTTCGTTACCAGTAACAGTTTGAATTTTTAGGTTTCACTCTATTTCCTCCTATACAGATAGATGTCTTTTTTAAGTCTAAATTAAACACGGTTTGTGCTAGCTCCTTGAAACTTGACAAAATAAAGTAGTTCTAAGTTCTGTCTTTGTGGTTTGTTTCCTGTTGAAATAGGCACAAGGAAAGACTGCGTAAAACACATTCATTGGAAAGTTGTGCCAAGCTTCCAAAGAACTACTGGTTTTCTGAATACTCGGCAAATTTTTTTTCATCCGACCTTGATGATCTCTGTGGTAATGATGACTTCACTAAGTCCACTTAGGTACCCAATTTTCACTCTTCTAGGATGAAGCGTTCGTTACCAGTAACAGTTTGAATTTTTAGGTTTCAGTCTATTTCCTCCTATACAGATAGATTTCTTTTTTAAGTCTAAATCAAACACGGTTTGTGCTAGCTCCTTGAAACTTGACAAAATAAAGTAGTTCTAAGTTCTGTCTTTGTGGTTTGTTTCCTCTTGAAATAGCCACAAGGAAAGACTGCGTAAAACACATTCATTGCAAACGTGTGCCAAGCTTCCAAAAAACTACTGGTTTTCTGAATACTCGGCAAAATTTTTTTCATCCGACCTTGATGATCTCTGTGGTAATGATCACTTCACTAAGTCCACTTAGCTGCCCAATATTCACTCTTCTAGGATGAAGTGTTCGTTACCAATAACAGTTTGAGTTTTTAGGTTTCACTCTATTTCCTCCTATATAGATAGATGTGTTTGGAAGTCTAAATCAAACACGGTTTGTGCTAGCTCCTTGAAACTTGACAAAATAAAGTAGTTCTGAGTTCTGTCTTTGTTGTTTGTTTCCTCTTGAAATAGGCACAAGCAAAGACTGCGTAAAACGCATTCATTGGAAGGTGTGCCAAGCTTCCAAAAAACTACTGGTTTTCTGAATACTCGGCAAATTTTTTTTCATCCGACCTTGATGATCTCTGTGTTAATGATCACTTCACTAAGTCCACTTAGCTGCCCAATTTTCACTCTTCTAGGATGAAGCGTTCGTTACCAGTAACAGTTTGAATTTTTAGGTTTCACTCTATTTCCTCCTATACAGATAGATGTGTTTTTTAAGTCTAAATCAAACACGGTTTGTGCTAGCTCCTTGAAACTTGACAAAATAAAGTAGTTCTAAGTTCTGTCTTTGTGGTTTGTTTCCTCTTGAAATAGCCACAAGCAAAGACTGCGTAAAACACCTTCATTGGAAAGGTGTTCCAAGCTTCCAAAATACTACTGGTTTTCTGAATACTCGGCAAATTTTTTTTCATCCGACCTTGATGATCTCTGTGGTAATGATCACTTCACTAAGTCCACTTAGGTGCCCAATTTTCACTCTTCTAGGATGAAGCGTTCGTTACTAGTAACAGGTTGAATTTTTAGGTTTCACTCTATTTCCTCCTATACAGATAGATGTCTTTTTTAAGTCTAAATCAAACACGGTGTGTGCTAGCTCCTTGAAACTTGACAAAATAAAGTAGTTCTAAGTTCTGTCTTTGTGGTTTGTTTCCTCTTGAAATAGCCACAAGCAAAGACTGCGTAAAACACATTCATTGCAAAGGTGTGCCAAGCTTCCAAAAAACTACTGGTTTTCTGAATACTCGGCAAATTTTTTTTCATCCGACCTTGATGATCTCTGTGGTAATGATCACTTCACTAAGTCCACTTAGCTTCCCAATATTCACTCTTCTAGGATGAAGTGTTCGTTACCAGTAACAGTTTGAGTTTTTAGGTTTCACTCTATTTCCTCCTATACAGATAGATGTCTTTTTTAAGTCTAAATCAAACACGGTTTGTGCTAGCTCCTTGAAACTTGACAAAATAAAGTAGTTCTAAGTTCTGTCTTTGTGGTTTGTTTCCTCTTGAAATTGCCACACGCAAAGACTGCGTAAAACACCTTCATTGGAAAGGTGTTCCAAGCTTCCAAAATACTACTTGTTTTCTGAATACTCTTCAAATTTTTTTTCATCCGACCTTGATGATCTCTGTGGTAATGATAAGTTCACTAAGTCCACTTAGCTGCCCAATTTTCACTCTTCTAGGATGAAGCGTTCGTTACCAGTAACAGTTTGAATTTTTAGGTTTCACTCTATTTCCTCCTATACAGATAGATGTCTTTTTTAAGTCTAAATCAAACACGGTTTGTGCTAGCTCCTTGAAACTTGACAAAATAAAGTAGTTCTAAGTTCTGTCTTTGTGGTTTGTTTCCTGTTGAAATAGGCACAAGCAAAGACTGCGTAAAACACATTCATTGGAAGGTGTGCCAAGTTTCCAAAAAACTACTGGTTTTCTGAATACTCGGCAAATTTTTTTTCATCCGACCTTGATGATCTCTGTGGTAATGATCACTTAACTAAGTCCACTTAGGTGCCCAATTTTCACTCTTCTAGGATGAAGCGTTCGTTACCAGTAACAGTTTGAATTTTTAGGTTTCACTCTATTTCCTCCTATACAGATAGATGTCTTTTTTAAGTCTAAATCAAACACGGTTTGTGCTAGCTCCTTGAAACTTGACAAAATAAAGTAGTTCTAAGTTCTGTCTTTGTGGTTTGTTTCCTCTTGAAATAGGCACAAGGAAAGACTGCGTAAAACACATTCATTGGAAAGGTGTGCCAAGCTTCCAAAAAATTACTGGTTTTCTGAATACTCGGCAAATTTTTTTTCATCCGACCTTGATGATCTCTGTGATAATGATCACTTCACTAAGTCAACTTAGCTGCCCAATATTCACTCTTCTAGGGTGAAGTGTTCGTTACCAGTAACAGTTTGAGTTTTAGGTTTCACTCTATTTCCTCCTATATAGACAGATGTGTTTGGAAGTCTAAATCAAACACGGTTTGTGCTAGCTCCTTGAAACTTGACAAAATAAAGTAGTTCTGAGTTCTGTCTTTGTGGTTTGTTTCCTCTTGAAATAGCCACAAGCAAAGACTGCGTAAAACACCTTCATTAGAAAGGTGTTCCAAGCTTCCAAAATACTACTGGTTTTCTGAATACTCGGCAAATTTTTTTTCATCCGACCTTGATGATCTCTGTGGTAATGATCAGTTCACTAAGTCCACTTAGCTGCCCAATTTTCACTCTTCTAGGATGAAGCATTCGTTACCAGTAAAAGTTTGAATTTTTAGGTTTCACTCTATTTCCTCCTATACAGATAGATGTCTTTTTTAAGTCTAAATCAAACACGGTTTGTGCTAGCTCCTTGAAACTTGACAAAATAAAGTAGTTCTAAGTTCTGACTTTGTGGTTTGTTTCCTCTTGAAATAGGCACAAGCAAAGACTGCGTAAAACACCTTCATTGGAAGGTGTGCCAAGCTTCCAAAAAACTACTGGTTTTCTGAATACTCGGCAAATATTTTCCCATCCGACCTTGATGATCTCTGTGGTAATGATCATTCACTAAGTCCACTTAGGTGCCCAATTTTCACTCTTCTAGGATGAAGCGTTCGTTACCAGTAACAGGTTGAATTTTTAGGTTTCACTCTATTTCCTCCTATACAGATAGATGTCTTTTTTAAGTCTAAATCAAACACGGTGTGTGCTAGCTCCTTGAAACTTGACAAAATAAAGTAGTTCTAAGTTCTGTCTTTGTGGTTTGTTTCCTCTTGAAATAGCCACAAGCAAAGACTGCGTAAAACACATTCATTGCAAAGGTGTGCCAAGCTTCCAAAAACCTACTGGTTTTCTGAATACTCGGCAAATTTTTTTTCATCCGACCTTGATGATCTCTGTGATAATGATCACTTCACTAAGTCCACTTAGCTGCCCAATATTCACTCTTCTAGGATGAAGTGTTCGTTACCAGTAACAGTTTGAGTTTTTAGGTTTCACTCTATTTCCTCCTATATAGATAGATGTGTTTGGAAGTCTAAATCAAACACGGTTTGTGCTAGCTCCTTGAAACTTGACAAAATAAAGTAGTTCTAAGTTCTGTCTTTGTGGTTTGTTTCCTCTTGAAATAGCCACAAGCAAAGACTGTGTAAAACACCTTCATTGGAAAGGTGTTCCAATCTTCCAAAATAGTACTGGTTTTCTGAATACTCGGCAAATTTTTTTTCATCCGACCTTGATGATCTCTGTGGTAATGATCAGTTCACTAAGTCCACTTAGCTGCCCAATTTTCACTCTTCTAGGATGAAGCGTTCGTTACCAGTAACAGTTTTAATTTTTAGGTTTCACTCTATTTCCTCCTATACAGATAGATGTGTTTTTTAAGTCTAAATCAAACACGGTTTGTGCTAGCTCCTTGAAACTTGACTAAATAAAGTAGTTCTAAGTTCTGTCTTTGTGGTTTGTTTCCTCTTGAAATAGCCACAAGCAAAGACTGCGTAAAACACCTTCATTGGAAAGGTGTTCCAAGCTTCCAAAATACTACTGGTTTTCTGAATACTCGGCAAATTTTTTTTCATCCGACATTGATGATCTCTGTGGTAATGATCAGTTCACTAAGTCCACTTAGCTGCCCAATTTTCACTCTTCTAGGATGAAGCGTTCGTTACCAGTAACAGTTTGAATTTTTAGGTTTCACTCTATTTCCTCCTATACAGATAGATGTCTTTTTAAGTCTAAATCAAACACGGTTTGTGCTAGCTCCTTGAAACTTAACAAAATAAAGTAGTTCAAAGTTCTGTCTTTGTGGTTTGTTTCCTCTTGAAATAGCCACAAGCAAAGACTGCGTAAAACACATTCATTGCAAAGGTGTGCCAAGCTTCCAAAATACTACTGGTTTTCTGAATACTCGGCAAATTTTTTTTCATCCGACCTTGATGATCTCTGTGGTAATGATCACTTCACTAAGTCCACTTAGCTGCCCAATATTCACTCTTCTAGGATGAAGTGTTCGCTACCAGTAACAGTTTGAGTTTTTAGGTTTCACTCTATTTCCTCCTATATAGATAGATGTGTTTGGAAGTCTAAATCAAACACGGGTTGTGCTAGCTCCTTGAAACTTGACAAAATAAAATAGTTCTAAGTTCTGTCTTTGTGGTTTGTTTCCTCTTGAAATAGGCACAATCAAAGACTACGTAAAACACATTCATTGGAAAGGTGTGCCAAGCTTAAAAAAAACTACTGGTTTTCTGAATACTCGGCAAATTTTTTTTCATCCGACCTTGATGATCTCTGTGATAATGATAACTTCACTAAGTTCACTTAGCTGCCCAATATTCACTCTTCTAGGATGAAGTGTTCGTTACCAGTAACAGTTTGAGTTTTTAGGTTTCACTCTATTTCCTCCTATATAGATAGATGTGTTTGGAAGTCTAAATCAAACACGGTTTGTGCTAGCTCCTTGAAACTTGACAAAATAAAGTAGTTCTAAGTTCTGTCTTTGTGGTTTGTTTCCTCTTGACATAGCCACAAGCAAAGACTGCGTAAAACACCTTCATTGGAAAGGTGTTCCAAGCTTCCAAAATACTACTGGTTTTCTGAATACTCGGCAAATTTTTTTTCATCCGACCTTGATGATCTCTGTGGTAATGATCAGTTCACTAAGTCCACTTAGCTGCCCAATTTTCACTCTTCTAGGATGAAGCGTTCGTTACCAGTAACAGTTTGAATTTTTAGGTTTCACTCTATTTCCTCTATACAGATAGATGTGTTTTTTAAGTCTAAATCAAACACGGTTTGTGCTAGCTCTTTGAAACTTGACAAAATAAAGTAGTTCTAAGTTCTGTCTTTGTGGTTTGTTTCCTCTTGAAATAGGCACAAGGAAAGACTGCGTAAAACACATTCATTGGAAAGGTGTGCCAAGCTTCCAAAAACCTACTGGTTTTCTGAATACTCGGCAAATTTTTTTTCATCCGACCTTGATGATCTCTGTGGTAATGATCACTTCACTAAGTCCACTTAGCTGCCCAATATTCACTCTTCTAGGATGAAGTGTTCGTTACCAGTAACAGTTTGAGTTTTTAGGTTTCACTCTATTTCCTCCTATATAGATAGATGTGTTTGGAAGTCTAAATCAAACACGGTTTGTGCTAGCTCCTTGAAACTTGACAAAATAAAGTAGTTCTAAGTTCTGTCTTTTTGGTTTGTTTCCTCTTGAAATAGGAACAAGCAAAGACTGCGTAAAACACCTTCATTGGAAAGGTGTTCCAAGCTTCCAAAATACTACTGGTTTTCTGAATACTCGGCAAATTTTTTTTCATCCGACCTTGATGATCTCTGTGGTAATGATCAGTTCAATAAGTCCACTTAGCTGCACAATTTTCACTCTTCTAGGATGAAGCGTTCGTTACCAGTAACAATTTGAATTTTTAGGTTTCACTCTATTTCCTCCTATACAGATAGATGTCTTTTTTAAGTCTAAATCAAACACGGTTTGTGCTAGCTCCTTGAAACTTGACAAAATAAAGTAGTTCTAAGTTCTGTCTTTGTGGTTTGTTTCCTCTTGAAATAGGCACAAGGAAAGACTGCGTAAAACACATTCATTGCAAAGGTGTGCCAAGCTTCCAAAAAACTACTGGTTTTCTGAATACTCGGCAAATTTTTTTTCATCCGACCTTGATGATCTCTGTGGTAATGATCACTTCACTAAGTCCACTTAGCTGCCCAATATTCACTCTTCTAGGATGAAGTGTTCGTTAACAATAACAGTTTGAGTTTTTAGGTTTCACTCTATTTCCTCCTATATAGATAGATGTGTTTGGAAGTCTAAATCAAACACGGTTTGTGCTAGCTCCTTGAAACTTGACAAAATAAAGTAGTTCTAAGTTCTGTCTTTGTTGTTTGTTTCCTATTGAAATAAGCACAAGCAAAGACTGCGTAAAACACATTCATTGGAAGGTGTGCCAAGCTTCCAAAAAACTACTGGTTTTCTGAATACTCGGCAAATTTTTTTTCATCCGACCTTGATGATCTCTGTGTTAATGATCACTTCACTAAGTCCACTTAGCTTGCCAATTTTCACTCTTCTAGGAAGAAGCGCTCGTTACCAGTAACAGTTTGAACTTTTAGGTTTCACTCTATTTCCTCCTATACAGATAGATGTGTTTTTTAAGTCTAAATCAAACACGGTTTGTGATAGCTCCATGAAACTTGACAAAATAAAATAGTTCTAAGTTCTGTCTTTGTGGTTTGTTTCCTCTTGAAATAGCCACAAGCAAAGACGGCGTAAAACACCTTCATTGGAATGGTGTTCCAAGCTTCCAAAATACTACTGGTTTTCTGAATACTCGGCAAATTTTTTTTCATCCAACTTTGATGATCTCTGTGGTAATGATCAGTTCACTAAGTCCACTTAGCTGCCCAATTTTCACTCTTCTAGGATGAAGCGTTCGTTACCAGTAACAGTTTGAGTTTTTAGGTTTCACTCTATTTCCTCCTATATAGATAGATGTGTTTGGAAGTCTAAATCAAACACGGGTTGTGCTAGCTCCTTGAAACTTGACAAAATAAAGTAGTTCTAAGTTCTGTCTTTGTGGTTTGTTTCCTCTTGAAATAGGCACAATCAAAGACTGCGTAATACACATTCATTGGAAAGGTGTGCCAAGTTTCCAAAAAACTACTGGTTTTCTGAATACTCGCAAATTTTTTTTCATCCGACCTTGATGATCTCTGTGGTAATGATCACTTCACTAAGTCCACTTAGCTGCCCAATATTCACTCTTCTAGGATGAAGTGTTCGTTACCAATAACAGTTTGAGTTTTTAGGTTTCACTCTATTTCCTCCTATATAGATAGATGTGTTTGGAAGTCTAAATCAAACACGGTTTGTGCTAGCTCCTTGAAACTTGACAAAATAAAGTAGTTCTAAGTTCTGTCTTTGTGGTTTGTTTACTCTTGAAATAGCCACAATCAAAGACTGCGTAAAACACCTTCATTGGAAAGGTGTTCCAAGCTTCCAAAATACTACTGGTTTTCTGAATACTCGGCAATTTTTTTTTCATCCGACCTTGATGATCTCTGTGGTAATGATCAGTTCACTAAGTCCACTTAGCTGCCCAATTTTCACTCTTCTAGGATGAAGCGTTCGTTACCAGTAACAGTTTGAATTTTTAGGTTTCACTCTATTTCCTCCTATACAGATAGATGTGTTTTTTAAGTCTAAATCAAACACGGTTTGTGCTAGCTCCTTGAAACTTGACAAAATAAAGTAGTTCTAAGTTCTGTCTTTTTGGTTTGTTTCCTCTTGAAATAGCCACAAGCAAAGACTGCGTAAAACACCTTCATTGGAAAGGTGTTCCAAGCTTCCAAAATACTACTGGTTTTCTGAATACTCGGCAAATTTTTTTTCATCCGACCTTGATGATCTCTGTGGTAATGATCAGTTCAATAAGTCCACTTAGCTGCACAATTTTCACTCTTCTAGGATGAAGCGTTCGTTACCAGTAACAGTTTGAATTTTTAGGTTTCACTCTATTTCCTCCTATACATATAGATGTCTTTTTTAAGTCTAAATCAAACACGGTTTGTGCTAGCTCCTTGAAACTTGACAAAATAAAGTAGTTCTAAGTTCTGTCTTTGTGGTTTGTTTCCTCTTGAAATAGGCACAAGGAAAGACTGCGTAAAACACATTCATTGCAAAGGTGTGCCAAGCTTCCAAAAAACTACTGGTTTTCTGAATACTCGGCAAATTTTTTTTCATCCGACCTTGATGATCTCTGTGGTAATGATCACTTCACTAAGTCCACTTAGCTGCCCAATATTCACTCTTCTAGGATGAAGTGTTCGTTACCAATAACAGTTTGAGTTTTTAGGTTTCACTCTATTTCCTCCTATATAGATAGATGTGTTTGGAATTCTAAATCAAACACGGTTTGTGCTAGCTCCTTGAAACTTGACAAAATAAAGTAGTTCTAAGTTCTGTCTTTGTTGTTTGTTTCCTCTTGAAATAAGCACAAGCAAAGACTGCGTAAAACACATTCATTGGAAGGTGTGCCAAGCTTCCAAAAAACTACTGGTTTTCTGAATACTCGGCAAATTTTTTTTCATCCGACCTTGATGATCTCTGTGTTAATGATCACTTCACTAAGTCCACTTAGCTTCCCAATTTTCACTCTTCTAGGATGAAGCGTTCGTTACCAGTAACAGTTTGAATTTTTAGGTTTCACTCTATTTCCTCCTATACAGATAGATGTGTTTTTTAAGTCTAAATCAAACACGGTTTGTGCTAGCTCCATGAAACTTGACAAAATAAAATAGTTCTAAGTTCTGTCTTTGTGGTTTGTTTCCTCTTGAAATAGCCACAAGCAAAGACGGCGTAAAACACCTTCATTGGAATGGTGTTCCAAGCTTCCAAAATACTACTGGTTTTCTGAATACTCGGCAAATTTTTTTTCATCCGACCTTGATGACCTTGTGATAATGATCACTTCACTAAGTCCACTTAGCTGCCCAATATTCACTCTTCTAGGATGAAGTGTTCGTTACCAGTAACAGTTTGAGTTTTTAGGTTTCACTCTATTTCCTCCTATATAGATAGATGTGTTTGGAAGTCTAAATCAAACACGGTTTGTGCTAGCTCCTTGAAACTTGACAAAATAAAGTAGTTCTAAGTTCTGTCTTTGTGGTTTGTTTACTCTTGAAATAGCCACAATCAAAGACTGCGTAAAACACCTTCATTTGAAAGGTGTTCCAAGCTTCCAAAATACTACTGGTTTTCTGAATACTCGGCAATTTTTTTTTCATCCGACCTTGATGATCTCTGTGGTAATGATCAGTTCACTAAGTCCACTTAGCTGCCCAATTTTCACTCTTCTAGAATGAAGCGTTCGTTACCAGTAACAGTTTGAATTTTTAGGTTTCACTCTATTTCCTCCTATACAGATAGATGTGTTTTTTAAGTCTAAATCAAACACGGTTTGTGCTAGCTCCTTGAAACTTGACAAAATAAAGTAGTTCTAAGTTCTGTCTTTGTGGTTTGTTTCCTCTTGAAATAGGCACAAGGAAAGACTGCGTAAAACACATTCATTGCAAAGGTGTGCCAAGCTTCCAAAAAACTACTGGTTTTCTGAATACTCGGCAAATTTTTTTTCATCCGACCTTGATGATCTCTGTGGTAATGATCACTTCACTAAGTCCACTTAGCTGCCCAATATTCACTCTTCTAGGATGAAGTGTTCGTTACCAATAACAGTTTGAGTTTTTAGGTTTCACTCTATTTCCTCCTATATAGATAGATGTGTTTGGAAGTCTAAATCAAACACGGTTTGTGCTAGCTCCTTGAAACTTGACAAAATAAAGTAGTTCTAAGTTCTGTCTTTGTTGTTTGTTTCCTATTGAAATAAGCACAAGCAAAGACTGCGTAAAACACATTCATTGGAAGGTGTGCCAAGCTTCCAAAAAACTACTGGTTTTCTGAATACTCGGCAAATTTTTTTTCATCCGACCTTGATGATCTCTGTGTTAATGATCACTTCACTAAGTCCACTTAGCTTGCCAATTTTCACTCTTCTAGGATGAAGCGTTCGTTACCAGTAACAGTTTGAATTTTTAGGTTTCACTCTATTTCCTCCTATACAGATAGATGTGTTTTTTAAGTCTAAATCAAACACGGTTTGTGCTAGCTCCATGAAACTTGACAAAATAAAATAGTTCTAAGTTCTGTCTTTGTGGTTTGTTTCCTCTTGAAATAGCCACAAGCAAAGACGGCGTAAAACACCTTCATTGGAATGGTGTTCCAAGCTTCCAAAATACTACTGGTTTTCTGAATAATCGGCAAATTTTTTTTCATCCAACTTTGATGATCTCTGTGGTAATGATCAGTTCACTAAGTCCACTTAGCTGCCCAATTTTCACTCTTCTAGGATGAAGCGTTCGTTACCAGTAACAGTTTGAGTTTTTAGGTTTCACTCTATTTCCTCCTATATAGATAGATGTGTTTGGAAGTCTAAATCAAACACGGGTTGTGCTAGCTCCTTGAAACTTGACAAAATAAAGTAGTTCTAAGTTCTGTCTTTGTGGTTTGTTTCCTCTTGAAATAGGCACAATCAAAGACTGCGTAATACACATTCATTGGAAAGGTGTGCCAAGTTTCCAAAAAACTACTGGTTTTCTGAATACTCGGCAAATTTTTTTTCATCCGACCTTGATGATCTTGTGATAATGATCACTTCACTAAGTCCACTTAGCTGCCCAATATTCACTCTTCTAGGATGAAGTGTTCGTTACCAGTAACCGTTTGAGTTTTTAGGTTTCACTCTATTTCCTCATATATTGATAGATGTGTTTGGAAGTCTAAATCAAACACGGTTTGTGCTAGCTCCTTGAAACTTGACAAAATAAAGTAGTTCTAAGTTCTGTCTTTGTGGTTTGTTTCCTCTTGAAATAGCCACAATCAAAGACTGCGTAAAACACCTTCATTGGAAAGGTGTTCCAAGCTTCCAAAATACTACTGGTTTTCTGAATACTCGGCAATTTTTTTTTCATCCGACCTTGATGATCTCTGTGGTAATGATCAGTTCACTAAGTCCACTTAGCTGCCCAATTTTCACTCTTCTAGGATGAAGCGTTCGTTACCAGTAACAGTTTGAATTTTTAGGTTTCACTCTATTTCCTCCTATACAAATAGATGTGATTTTTAAGTCTAAATCAAACACGGTTTGTGCTAGCTCCTTGAAACTTGACATAATAAAGTAGTTCTAAGTTCTGTCTTTTTGGTTTGTTTCCTCTTGAAATAGCCACAAGCAAAGACTGCGTAAAACACCTTCATTGGAAAGGTGTTCCAAGCTTCCAAAATACTACTGGTTTTCTGAATACTCGGCAAATTTTTTTTCATCCGACCTTGATGATCTCTGTGGTAATGATCAGTTCAATAAGTCCACTTAGCTGCACAATTTTCACTCTTCTAGGATGAAGCGTTCGTTACCAGTAACAGTTTGAATTTTTAGGTTTCACTCTATTTCCTCCTATACAGATAGATGTCTTTTTAAAGTCTAAATCAAACACGGTTTGTGCTAGCTCCTTGAAACTTGACAAAATAAAGTAGTTCTAAGTTCCGTCTTTGTGGTTTGTTTCCTCTTGAAATAGGCACAAGGAAAGACTGCGTAAAACACATTCATTGCAAAGGTGTGCCAAACTTCCAAAAACCTACTGGTTTTCTGAATACTCGGCAAATTTTTTTTCATCCGACCTTGATGATCTCTGTGGTAATGATCACTTCACTAAGTCCACTTAGCTGCCCAATATTCACTCTTCTAGGATGAAGTGTTCGTTACCAATAACAGTTTGAGTTTTTAGGTTTCACTCTATTTCCTCTAACATAGATAGATTTGTTTGGAAGTCTAAATCAAACACGGTTTGTGCTAGCTCCTTGAAACTTGAAAAAATAAAGTAGTTCTAAGTTCTGTCTTTGTGGTTTGTTTCCTCTTGAAATAGGCACACGGAAAGACTGCGTAAAACACATTCATTGGAAAGGTGTGCCAAGCTTCCAAAAACCTACTGGTTTTCTGAATACTCGGCAAATTTTTTTTCATCCGAACTTGATGATCTCTGTGATAATGATCACTTCACTAAGTCCACTTAGCTGCCCAATATTCACTCTTCTAGGATGAAGTGTTCGTTACCAGTAACAGTTTGAGTTTTTAGGTTTCACTCTATTTCCTCCTATATAGATAGATGTGTTTGGAAGTCTAAATCAAACACGGTTTGTTCTAGCTCCTTGAAACTTGACAAAATAAAGTAGTTCTAAGTTCTGTCTTTGTGGTTTGTTTCCTCTTGAAATAGCCACAAGCAAAGACTGTGTAAAACACCTTCATTGGAAAGGTGTTCCAATCTTCCAAAATAGTACTGGTTTTCTGAATACTCGGCAAATTTTTTTTCATCCGACCTTGATGATCTCTGTGGTAATGATCAGTTCACTAAGTCCACTTAGCTGTCCAATTTTCACTCTTCTAGGATGAAGCGTTCGTTACCAGTAACAGTTTTAATTTTTAGGTTTCACTCTATTTCCTCCTATACAGATAGATGTCTTTTTAAGTCTAAATCAAACACGGTTTGTGCTAGCTCCTTGAAACTTAACAAAATAAAGTAGTTCTAAGTTCTGTCTTTGTGGTTTGTTTCCTCTTGAAATAGCCACAAGCAAAGACTGCGTAAAACACATTCATTGCAAAGGTGTGCCAAGCTTCCAAAATACTACTGGTTTTCTGAATACTCGGCAAATTTTTTTTCATCCGACCTTGATGATCTCTGTGGTAATGATCACTTCACTAAGTCCACTTAGCTGCCCAATATTCACTCTTCTAGGATGAAGTGTTCGTTACCAGTAACAGTTTGAGTTTTTAGGTTTCACTCTATTTCCTCCTATATAGATAGATGTGTTTGGAAGTCTAAATCAAACACGGGTTGTGCTAGCTCCTTGAAACTTGACAAAATAAAATAGTTCTAAGTTCTGTCTTTGTGGTTTGTTTCCTCTTGAAATAGGCACAATCAAAGACTACGTAAAACACATTCATTGGAAAGGTGTGCCAAGCTTAAAAAAAACTACTGGTTTTCTGAATACTCGGCAAATTTTTTTTCATCCGACCTTGATGATCTCTGTGATAATGATAACTTCACTAAGTTCACTTAGCTGCCCAATATTCACTCTTCTAGGATGAAGTGTTCGTTACCAGTAACAGTTTGAGTTTTTAGGTTTCACTCTATTTCCTCCTATATAGATAGATGTGTTTGGAAGTCTAAATCAAACACGGTTTGTGCTAGCTCCTTGAAACTTGACAAAATAAAGTAGTTCTAAGTTCTGTCTTTGTGGTTTGTTTCCTCTTGAAATAGCCACAAGCAAAGACTGTGTAAAACACCTTCATTGGAAAGGTGTTCCAAGCTTCCAAAATACTACTGGTTTTCTGAATACTCGGCAAATTTTTTTTCATCCGACCTTGATGATCTCTGTGGTAATGATCAGTTCACTAAGTCCACTTAGCTGCCCAATTTTCACTCTTCTAGGATGAAGCGTTCGTTACCAGTAACAGTTTGAATTTTTAGGTTTCACTCTATTTCCTCTATACAGATAGATGTGTTTTTTAAGTCTAAATCAAACACGGTTTGTGCTAGCTCTTTGAAACTTGACAGAATAAAGTAGTTCTAAGTTCTGTCTTTGTGGTTTGTTTCCTCTTGAAATAGGCACAAGGAAAGACTGCGTAAAACACATTCATTGGAAAGGTGTGCCAAGCTTCCAAAAACCTACTGGTTTTCTGAATACTCGGCAAATTTTTTTTCATCCGACCTTGATGATCTCTGTGGTAATGATCACTTCACTAAGTCCACTTAGCTGCCCAATATTCACTCTTCTAGGATGAAGTGTTCGTTACCAGTAACAGTTTGAGTTTTTAGGTTTCACTCTATTTCCTCCTATATAGATAGATGTGTTTGGAAGTCTAAATCAAACACGGGTTGTGCTAGCTCCTTGAAACTTGACAAAATAAAGTAGTTCTAAGTTCTGTCTTTGTGGTTTGTTTCCTCTTGAAATAGGCACAATCAAAGACTGCGTAAAAAACATTCATTGGAAAGGTGTGCCAAGTTTCCAAAAAACTACTGGTTTTCTGAATACTCACCAAATTTTTTTTCATCCGACCTTGATGATCTTGTGATAATGATCAGTTCACTAAGTCCACTTAGCTGCCCAATATTCACTCTTCTAGGATGAAGTGTTCGTTACCAGTAACAGTTTGAGTTTTTAGGTTTCACTCTATTTCCTCCTATATAGATAGATGTGTTTGGAAGTCTAAATCAAACACGGTTTGTGCTAGCTCCTTGAAACTTGACAAAATAAAGTAGTTCTAAGTTCTGTCTTTGTGGTTTGTTTCCTCTTGAAATAGCCACAATCAAAGACTGCGTAAAACACCTTCATTGGAAAGGTGTTCCAAGCTTCCAAAATACTACTGGTTTTCTGAATACTCGGCAATTTTTTTTTCATCCGACCTTGATGATCTCTGTGGTAATGATCAGTTCACTAAGTCCACTTAGCTGCCCAATTTTCACTCTTCTAGGATGAAGCGTTCGTTACCAGTAACAGTTTGAATTTTTAGGTTTTACTCTATTTCCTCCTATACAGATAGATGTGTTTTTTAAGTCTAAATCAAACACGGTTTGTGCTAGCTCCTTGAAACTTGACAAAATAAAGTAGTTCTAAGTTCTGTCTTTTTGGTTTGTTTCCTCTTGAAATAGCCACAAGCAAAGACTGCGTAAAACACCTTCATTGGAAAGGTGTTCCAAGCTTCCAAAATACTACTGGTTTTCTGAATACTCGGCAAATTTTTTTTCATCCGACCTTGATGATCTCTGTGGTAATGATCAGTTCAATAAGTCCACTTAGCCGCACAATTTTCACTCTTCTAGGATGAAGCGTTCGTTACCAGTAACAGTTTGAATTTTTAGGTTTCACTCTATTTCCTCCTATACAGATAGATGTCTTTTTTAAGTCTAAATCAAACACGGTTTGTGCTAGCTCCTTGAAACTTGACAAAATAAAGTAGTTCTAAGTTCTGTCTTTGTGGTTTGTTTCCTCTTGAAATAGGCACAAGGAAAGACTGCGTAAAACACATTCATTGCAAAGGTGTGCCAAGCTTCCAAAAAACTACTGGTTTTCTGAATACTCGGCAAATTTTTTTTCATCCGACCTTGATGATCTCTGTGGTAATGATCACTTCACTAAGTCCACTTAGCTGCCCAATATTCACTCTTCTAGGATGAAGTGTTCGTTAACAATAACAGTTTGAGTTTTTAGGTTTCACTCTATTTCCTCCTATATAGATAGATGTGTTTGGAAGTCTAAATCAAACACGGTTTGTGCTAGCTCCTTGAAACTTGACAAAATAAAGTAGTTCTAAGTTCTGTCTTTGTTGTTTGTTTCCTATTGAAATAAGCACAAGCAAAGACTGCGTAAAACACATTCATTGGAAGGTGTGCCAAGCTTAAAAAAAACTACTGGTTTTCTGAATACTCGGCAAATTTTTTTTCATCCGACCTTGATGATCTCTGTGTTAATGATCACTTCACTAAGTCCACTTAGCTTGCCAATTTTCACTCTTCTAGGAAGAAGCGCTCGTTACCAGTAACAGTTTGAACTTTTAGGTTTCACTCTATTTCCTCCTATACAGATAGATGTGTTTTTTAAGTCTAAATCAAACACGGTTTGTGCTAGCTCCATGAAACTTGACAAAATAAAATAGTTCTAGGTTCTGTCTTTGTGGTTTGTTTCCTCTTGAAATAGCCACAAGCAAAGACGGCGTAAAACACCTTCATTGGAATGGTGTTCCAAGCTTCCAAAATACTACTGGTTTTCTGAATACTCGGCAAATTTTTTTTCATCCAACTTTGATGATCTCTGTGGTAATGATCAGTTCACTAAGTCCACTTAGCTGCCCAATTTTCACTCTTCTAGGATGAAGCGTTCGTTACCAGTAACAGTTTGAGTTTTTAGGGTTTCACTCTATTTCCTCCTATATAGATAGATGTGTTTGGAAGTCTAAATCAAACACGGGTTGTGCTAGCTCCTTGAAACTTGACAAAATAAAGTAGTTCTAAGTTCTGTCTTTGTGGTTTGTTTCCTCTTGAAATAGGCACAATCAAAGACTGCGTAATACACATTCATTGGAAAGGTGTGCCAAGTTTCCAAAAAACTACTGGTTTTCTGAATACTCGCAAATTTTTTTTCATCCGACCTTGATGATCTTGTGATAATGATCACTTCACTAAGTCCACTTAGCTGCCCAATATTCACTCTTCTAGGATGAAGTGTTCGTTACCAGTAACAGTTTGAGTTTTTAGGTTTCACTCTATTTCCTCCTATATAGATAGATGTGTTTGGAAGTCTAAATCAAACACGGTTTGTGCTAGCTCCTTGAAACTTGACAAAATAAAGTAGTTCTAAGTTCTGTCTTTGTGGTTTGTTTTCCTCTTGAAATAGCCACAATCAAAGACTGCGTAAAACACCTTCATTGGAAAGGTGTTCCAAGCTTCCAAAATACTACTGTTTTCTGAATACTCGGCAATTTTTTTTTCATCCGACCTTGATGATCTCTGTGGTAATGATCACTTCACTAAGTCCACTTAGCTGCCAATTTTCACTCTTCTAGGATGAAGCGTTCGTTACCAGTAACAGTTTGAATTTTTAGTTTCACTCTATTTCCTCCTATACAGATAGATGTGTTTTTTTAAGTCTAAATCAAACACGGTTTGTGCTAGCTCCTTGAAACTTGACAAAATAAAGTAGTTCTAAGTTCTGTCTTTTGGTTTGTTTCCTCTTGAAATAGCCACAAGCAAAGACTGCGTAAAACACCTTCATTGGAAAGGTGTTCCAAGCTTCCAAAATACTACTGGTTTTCTGAATACTCGGCAAATTTTTTTTCATCCGACCTTGATGATCTCTGTGGTAATGATCAGTTCAATAAGTCCACTTAGCTGCACAATTTTCACTCTTCTAGGATGAAGCGTTCCTTACCAGTAACAGTTTGAATTTTGAGGTTTCACTCTATTTCCTCCTATACAGATAGATGTCTTTTTTAAGTCTAAATCAAACACGGTTTGTGCTAGCTCCTTGAAACTTGACAAAATAAAGTAGTTCTAAGTTCTGTCTTTGTGGTTTGTTTCCTCTTGAAATAGGCACAAGGAAAGACTGCGTAAAACACATTCATTGCAAAGGTGTGCCAAGCTTCCAAAAAACTACTGGTTTTCTGAATACTCGGCAAATTTTTTTTCATCCGACCTTGATGATCTCTGTGGTAATGATCACTTCACTAAGTCCACTTAGCTGCCCAATATTCACTCTTCTAGGATGAAGTGTTCGTTACCAATAACAGTTTGAGTTTTTAGGTTTCACTCTATTTCCTCCTATATAGATAGATGTGTTTGGAATTCTAAATCAAACACGGTTTGTGCTAGCTCCTTGAAACTTGACAAAATAAAGTAGTTCTAAGTTCTGTCTTTGTTGTTTGTTTCCTCTTGAAATAAGCACAAGCAAAGACTGCGTAAAACACATTCATTGGAAGGTGTGCCAAGCTTCCAAACAAACTACTGGTTTTCTGAATACTCGGCAAATTTTTTTTCATCCGACCTTGATGATCTCTGTGTTAATGATCACTTCACTAAGTCCACTTAGCTGCCCAATATTCACTCTTCTAGGATGAAGCGTTCGTTACCAGTAACAGTTTGAATTTTTAGGTTTCACTCTATTTCCTCCTATACAGATAGATGTGTTTTTTAAGTCTAAATCAAACACGGTTTGTGCTAGCTCCATGAAACTTGACAAAATAAAATAGTTCTAAGTTCTGTCTTTGTGGTTTGTTTCCTCTTGGAAATAGCCACAAGCAAAGACGGCGTAAAACACCTTCATTGGAATGGTGTTCCAAGCTTCCAAAATACTACTGGTTTTCTGAATACTCGGCAAATTTTTTTTCATCCGACCTTGATGATCTTGTGATAATGATCACTTCACTAAGTCCACTTAGCTGCCCAATATTCACTCTTCTAGGATGAAGTGTTCGTTACCAGTAACAGTTTGAGTTTTTAGGTTTCACTCTATTTCCTCCTATATAGATAGATGTGTTTGGAAGTCTAAATCAAACACGGTTTGTGCTAGCTTCTTGAAACTTGACAAAATAAAGTAGTTATAAGTTCTGTCTTTGTGGTTTGTTTACTCTTGAAATAGCCACAATCAAAGACTGCGTAAAACACCTTCATTGGAAAGGTGTTCCAAGCTTCCAAAATACTACTGGTTTTCTGAATACTCGGCAATTTTTTTTTCATCCGACCTTGATGATCTCTGTGGTAATGATCAGTTCACTAAGTCCACTTAGCTGCCCAATTTTCACTCTTCTAGGATGAAGCGTTCGTTACCAGTAACAGTTTGAAATTTTTAGTTTCACTCTATTTCCTCCTATACAGAAAGATGTGTTTTTTAAGTCTAAATCAAACACGGTTTGTGCTAGTCTCCTTGAAACTTGACAAAATAAAGTAGTTCTAAGTTCTGTCTTTTTGGTTTGTTTCCTCTTGAAATAGCCACAAGCAAAGACTGCGTAAAACACCTTCATTGGAAAGGTGTTCCAAGCTTCCAAATACTACTGGTTTTCTGAATACTCGGCAAATTTTTTTTCATCCGACCTTGATGATCTCTGTGGTAATGATCAGTTCAATAAGTCCACTTAGCTGCACAATTTTCACTCTTCTAGGATGAAGCGTTCGTTACCAGTAACAGTTTGAATTTTTAGGTTTCACTCTATTTCCTCCTATACAGATAGATGTCTTTTTTAAGTCTAAATCAAACACGGTTTGTGCTAGCTCCTTGAAACTTGACAAAATAAAGTAGTTCTAAGTTCTGTCTTTGTGGTTTGTTTCCTCTTGAAATAGGCACAAGGAAAGACTGCGTAAAACACATTCATTGCAAAGGTGTGCCAAGCTTCCAAAAAACTACTGGTTTTCTGAATACTCGGCAAATTTTTTTTCATCCGACCTTGATGATCTCTGTGGTAATGATCACTTCACTAAGTCCACTTAGCTGCCCAATATTCACTCTTCTAGGATGAAGTGTTCGTTACCAATAACAGTTTGAGTTTTTAGGTTTCACTCTATTTCCTCCTATATAGATAGATGTGTTTGGAAGTCTAAATCAAACACGGTTTGTGCTAGCTCCTTGAAACTTGACAAAATAAAGTAGTTCTAAGTTCTGTCTTTGTTGTTTGTTTCCTATTGAAATAAGCACAAGCAAAGACTGCGTAAAACACATTCATTGGAAGGTGTGCCAAGCTTCCAAAAAACTACTGGTTTTCTGAATACTCGGCAAATTTTTTTTCATCCGACCTTGATGATCTCTGTGTTAATGATCACTTCACTAAGTCCACTTAGCTTGCCAATTTTCACTCTTCTAGGATGAAGCGTTCGTTACCAGTAACAGTTTGAATTTTTAGGTTTCACTCTATTTCCTCCTATACAGATAGATGTGTTTTTTAAGTCTAAATCAAACACGGTTTGTGCTAGCTCCATGAAACTTGACAAAATAAAATAGTTCTAAGTTCTGTCTTTGTGGTTTGTTTCCTCTTGAAATAGCCACAAGCAAAGACGGCGTAAAACACCTTCATTGGAATGGTGTTCCAAGCTTCCAAAATACTACTGGTTTTCTGAATAATCGGCAAATTTTTTTTCATCCAACTTTGATGATCTCTGTGGTAATGATCAGTTCACTAAGTCCACTTAGCTGCCCAATTTTCACTCTTCTAGGATGAAGCGTTCGTTACCAGTAACAGTTTGAGTTTTTAGGTTTCACTCTATTTCCTCCTATATAGATAGATGTGTTTGGAAGTCTAAATCAAACACGGGTTGTGCTAGCTCCTTGAAACTTGACAAAATAAAGTAGTTCTAAGTTCTGTCTTTGTGGTTTGTTTCCTCTTGAAATAGGCACAAGGAAAGACTGCGTAATACACATTCATTGGAAAGGTGTGCCAAGTTTCCAAAAAACTACTGGTTTTCTGAATACTCGGCAAATTTTTTTTCATCCGACCTTGATGATCTTGTGATAATGATCACTTCACTAAGTCCACTTAGCTGCCCAATATTCACTCTTCTAGGATGAAGTGTTCGTTACCAATAACAGTTTGAGTTTTTAGGTTTCACTCTATTTCCTCCTATATAGATAGATGTGTTTGGAATTCTAAATCAAACACGGTTTGTGCTAGCTCCTTGAAACTTGACAAAATAAAGTAGTTCTAAGTTCTGTCTTTGTTGTTTGTTTCCTCTTGAAATAAGCACAAGCAAAGACTGCGTAAAACACATTCATTGGAAGGTGTGCCAAGCTTCCAAAAAACTACTGGTTTTCTGAATACTCGGCAATTTTTTTTTCATCCGACCTTGATGATCTCTGTGTTAATGATCACTTCACTAAGTCCACTTAGCTGCCCAATATTCACTCTTCTAGGATGAAGCGTTCGTTACCAGTAACAGTTCGAATTTTTAGGTTTCACTCTATTTCCTCCTATACAGATAGATGTGTTTTTTAAGTCTAAATCAAACACGGTTTGTGCTAGCTCCATGAAACTTGACAAAATAAAATAGTTCTAAGTTCTGTCTTTGTGGTTTGTTTCCTCTTGAAATAGCCACAAGCAAAGACGGCGTAAAACACCTTCATTGGAATGGTGTTCCAAGCTTCCAAAATACTACTGGTTTTCTGAATACTCGGCAAATTTTTTTTCATCCGACCTTGATGATCTTGTGATAATGATCACTTCACTAAGTCCACTTAGCTGCCCAATATTCACTCTTCTAGGATGAAGTGTTCGTTACCAGTAACAGTTTGAGTTTTTAGGTTTCACTCTATTTCCTCCTATATAGATAGATGTGTTTGGAAGTCTAAATCAAACACGGTTTGTGCTAGCTCCTTGAAACTTGACAAAATAAAGTAGTTCTAAGTTCTGTCTTTGTGGTTTGTTTACTCTTGAAATAGCCACAATCAAAGACTGCGTAAAACACCTTCATTGGAAAGGTGTTCCAAGCTTCCAAAATACTACTGGTTTTCTGAATACTCGGCAATTTTTTTTTCATCCGACCTTGATGATCTCTGTGGTAATGATCAGTTCACTAAGTCCACTTAGCTGCCCAATTTTCACTCTTCTAGGATGAAGCGTTCGTTACCAGTAACAGTTTGAATTTTTAGGTTTCACTCTATTTCCTCCTATACAGATAGATGTGTTTTTTAAGTCTAAATCAAACACGGTTTGTGCTAGCTCCTTGAAACTTGACAAAATAAAGTAGTTCTAAGTTCTGTCTTTTTGGTTTGTTTCCTCTTGAAATAGCCACAAGCAAAGACTGCGTAAAACACCTTCATTGGAAAGGTGTTCCAAGCT
>NW_027517342.1:0-45068 GCF_048772815.1 Callospermophilus lateralis
GCTACTGTAAACGAACGCTTCAACCTAGAAGAACATAATTTGGTGAGCCAAGTGGGCTTTGTGTACTTTTCATTACCACCAAGTATCATCAAGATGGGGTGATAAAATATTTGCTGGTATTTCGGAAACCCGTAATTTCTTGGAAGCTTGGCAACCCCTTTCAGTGGAAGTGCTTTTCCACAGTCTCTGCCTAGGCTACTTGAAGAGGAAACAAATCATAGAGACAAAACTGAGTACTCCTTTATTTTGTTTAGTTTCAAAGAGCTACTACAAACCATGTTGGATTTAGAGTTACAAATTCATCAATCTATATAGGAGCGAACAGAGGGAAACCTAAAAATATAAACTGCTACTGTAAACGAACGCTTCAACCTAGAAGAACAAAATTTGGTGAGCCAAGTGGGATTTGAGTACTTGTCATTACCACCAAGTATCATCAAGATTGGTTGAAAAAATATTTGCTGGTATTTCGGAAACTAGTAATTTCTTGGAAGCTTGGCAACCCCTATCAATGAAAGTGCTTTTGCACAGTCTCTGCTTAGGGATACTTGAGAAGGAAACAAATCATAGAGACAAAACTGAGAACTCCTTTATTTTGCCAAGTGTCAAAGAGCTACTACAAACCATGTTGGATTTAGAGTTCCAAATTCATCTATCTATATAGGAGAGAACAGAGGGACACCTAAAAATATAAATTGCAACTGTAAACGAACGCTTCAACATAGAAGAACCGAATTTGGTGAGTCAAGTGGGATTTGTGTACTGATCATTACCACCAGTATCATCAAGATTGGGTGAAAAAATATTTGCTGGTATTTGGGAAACTCGTTATTTCTTAGAAGCTTGGCAACAACTCTCAATTAAAGGGCTTTTCCACAGTTGTGCATAGGGATACTTAAAGAGGCAACAAACCATAGAGACAAAACTGAGAACTCCTTTATTTTGTCAAGTTTCAAAGAGCTACTACAAACCATGTTGGATTTAGAGTTCCAAATTCATCTATCTATATAGGAGATAACAGAGGGAAACCTAAAAATAAAAACTGCTCTTGTAAACGAACGCTTCAAGCTAGAAGAGCAAAATTTGGTGAGCCAAGTGGGATTTGTGTACTTGTAATTACCACCAAACATCATCAAGATTGGGTGAAAAAATATTTGCTGGTATTTCGGAAACCAGTAATTTCTTGGAAGCTTGGCAACCCCTTTCAATGGAAGTGCTATTCCACAGTCTCTGCCTGGGCTACTTGAAGAGGAAAGAAATCATATAAACAAAACGGAGAACTCCTTTATTTTGTCTAGTTTCAAAAAGCTACTACAAACCATGTTGGATTTAGAGTTCCAAATTCATCTATCTATATAGGAGAGAACAGAGGGAAACCTAAAAATATAAACTGCTACTGTAAACGAACGCTTCAACCTAGAAGAACAAAATTTGGTGAGTCAAGTGGGATTTGAATACTTGTCATTACCACCAAGTATCATGAAGATTGGGTGAAAAAATATTTGCTGGTATTTCGGAAACTCGTAATTTCTTGGAAGCCTGGCAACCCCTTTCATTGAAAGTGCTTTTCCACAGTTTGTGCCTAGGGTTACATGAAGAGGAAACAAACCATAGAGACAAAACTGAGAACGCCTTTATTTTGTCAAGTTTCAAAGAGCTACTACAAACCATGTTGGATTTAGAGTTCCAAATTCATCCATCTATATAGGAGAGAACAGAGTGAACCTAAAAATTATTCACTGCTACTGTAGACGAACGCCTCAACCTAGAAGAACAAAATTTTGTGAGCCAAGTAGGATTTGTGTAGTGATCATTACCACCAAGTGTCATTAAGATTGGGAGAAAAAATACTTGCTGGTATTTCGGAAAGTCGTTATTTCTTAGAAGCTTTGCAACCCCACTCAATGAGAGTGCTTTTCCACAGTATGTACCTAGGGCTACTTGAAGAGGAATCAAACGATAGAGACAAAACTGAGAACTCCTTTCTTTTGTCAAGTTTCAAGGAGCTACTAAAAACCGTGTTGGATTTAGAGTTCCAAATTCATCTATCTATATAGGAGAGAACAGAGGGAAACCTAAATATAAAAACGACTACTGTAGACGAACGCTTCAACCTAGAAGAACAAAATTTGGTGAGCCAAGTGAGATTTGTGTCTTTGTGATTACCACCACGTATCATCAAGATTGGGTGAAAAATATTTGCTGGTATTTCGGAAACTCATAATTTATTGGAAGCTTGGCAACCCCTTTTAATGAAAGTGCTTTTCCACAGTCTCTGCTTAGGGCTACTAGAAGAAAAAACAAACCATAGAGACAAAACTGAGAACTACCTTTTTTTTTCAAGTTTCAAAGAGCGACTACAAACCATGTTGGATTTAGAGTTCCAAATTCATCTATCTATATAGGAGAGAACAGAGGGAAACCTAAATATAAAAACGAATACTGTAGATGAACGCTTCAACCTAGAAGAACGACATTTGGTGAGCCAAGTGGGATTTGTGTACTTGTCATCAGCACCACGTATCATCAAGATTGGGTCAAAAAATATTTGCTGGTATTTCGGAAACTCGTAATTTCTTGGAAATTGGCAACCCTTTTCAATGAAAGTGCTTTTCCACAGTCTCTGCTTAGGGCTACTTGAAGAGGAAACAAACCATAGAGACAAAACTGAGAACTTCTTTATTTTGTAAAGTTTTAAAGAGCTACTACAAACCATGTTGGATTTAGAGTTCCAAATTCATCTATCTATATAGGAGAGAACAGAGGGAAACCTAAAAATATAAACTGCTGCTGTAAAAGAACGCTTCCACCTAGAAACACAAAATTTGGTGAGTCAAGTGGGATTTGTGTACCGATCATTACCACCAAGTATCATCAAGATGGGGTGAAAAAATATTTGCTGGTATTTCGGAAACTCGTTATTTCTTGGAAGCTTGGCAATCCGTCTCAATGAAAGTGCTTTTCCACAGTCTGTGCCTAGTGCTACTTGAAGGGGAAACAAACCATAGAGACAAAACTGAGAACTCTTTTATTTTGTCAAGTTTCAAAGAGCTACCACAAACTATGTTGGATTTAGAGTTCCAAATTCATCTATCTATATAGGAGAGAACAGAGGGAAACCTAAAAATAAAAACTGCTACTGTAAAGGAACGCTTCAACCTAGAAGAACAAAATTTGGTGAGCCAAGTGGGATTCGTGTACTGATCATTACCACCAAGTATAATCAAGATTGGGTGAAAAAATATTTGCTGGTATTTCGGTAACTCGTTATTTCTTAGAAGCTTGGCAACCCCTCTCAATGAAAGTGCTTTTCCACAGTCTGTGCCTAGGGCTACTTGAAGAGGAAACAAACCATAGAGACAAAACTGAGAACTACTTTATTTTGTCAAGTTTCAAAGAGCTACTACAAACCATGTTGGATTTAGAGTTCCAAATTCATCTATCTCTATAGGAGAGAACAGAGGGAAACCTAAATATAAAAACGAATACTGTAGATGAACGCTTCAACCTAGAAGAACGACATTTGGTGAGCCAAGTGGGATTTGTGTACTTGTCATCAGCACCACGTATCATCAAGATTGGGTCAAAAAATATTTGCTGGTATTTTGGAAACTCGTAATTTCTAGGAAATTGGCAACCCTTTTCAATGAAAGTGCTTTTCCACAGTCTCTGCTTAGGGCTACTTGAAGAGCAAACGAACCATAGAGACAAAACTGAGAACTTCTTTATTTTGTAAAGTTTTAAAGAGCTACTACAAACCATGTTGGATTTAGAGTTCCAAATTCATCTATCTATATAGGAGAGAACAGAGGGAAACCTAAAAATATAAACTGCTGCTGTAAAAGAACGCTTCCACATAGAAAAACAAAATTTGGTGAGTCAATTGGGATTTGTGTACCGATCATTACCACCAAGTATCATCAAGGTGGGGTGAAAAAATATTTGCTGGTATTTCGGAAACTCGTTATTTCTTGGAAGCTTGGCAATCCCTCTCAATGAAAGTGCTTTTCCACAGTCTGTGCCTAGGGCTACTTGAAGGGGAAACAAACCATAGAGACAAAACTGAGAACTCTTTTATTTTGTCAAGTTTCAAAGAGCTACCACAAACCATGTTGGATTTAGAGTTCCAAATTCATCTATCTATATTGGAGAGAACAGAGGGAAACCTAAAATAAAAACTGATACTGTAAAGGAACGCTTCAACCTAGAAGAACAAAATTTGGTGAGCCAAGTGGGATTCGTTTACTGATCATTACCACCAAGTATAATCAAGATTGGGTGAAAAAATATTTGCTGGTATTTCGGAAACTCGTTATTTCTTAGAAGCTTGGCAACCCCTCTCAATGAAAGTGCTTTTCCACAGTCTGTGCCTAGGGCTACTTGAAGAGGAAACAAACCATAGAGACAAAACTGAGAACTACTTTATTTTGTCAAGTTTTAAAGAGCTACTACAAACCATGTTGGATTTAGAGTTCCAAATTCATCTATCTATATAGGAGAGAACAGAGGGAAACCTAAATATAAAAACGACTACTGTAGACGAATACTTCAACCTAGAAGAAAAAAATTTGGTGTGCCAAGTGGGATTTGTGTCCTTGTCATTACCACCACGTATCATCAACTTGGGTGAAAAATATTTCCTGGTATTTCGGAAACTCGTAATTTATTGGAAGCTTGGCAACCCCTTTTAATGAAAGTGATTTTCCACAGTCTCTGCTTAGGGCTACTAGAAGAAAAAACAAACCATAGAGACAAAACTGAGAACTACCATTTTTTTTAAAGTTTCAAAGAGCAAGTACAAACCATGTTGGATTTAGAGTTAAAATTCATCTATCTATATAGGAGAGAACAGAGGGAAACCTAAAAATATAAACTGCTGCTGTAAAAGAACGCTTCCACCTAGAAAAACAAAATTTGGTGAGTCAAGTGGGATTTGTGTACCGATCATTACCACCAAGTATCATCAACATGGGGTGAAAAAATATTTGCTGGTATTTCGGAAACTCGTTATTTCTTGGAAGCTTGGCAATCCCTCTCAATGAATGTACTTTTCCCCAGTCTGTGCCTAGGGCTATTTGAAGAGAAAACAAACCATAGAGACAAAAGTGAGAACTCCTTTATTTTGTCAAGTTTCAAAGAGCTACTACAAACCATGTTGGATTTAGAGTTCCAAATTCATCCATCTATATAGGAGAGAACAGAGGGAAACCTAAAAATATAAACTGCTACTGTAAACGAACGCTTCAACCTAGAAGAACAAAATTTGGTGAGCGAAGTGGGATTTGAATACTTGTCATTACCACCAAGTATCATCAAGATTGGGTGAAAAAATATTTGCTGGTATTTCGGAAACTCGTAATTTCTTGGAAGCTTGGCAACCCCTTTAAATGAAAGTGCTTTTCCACAGTCTATGCTTAGGGATACTTGAGAAGGAAACAAATCATAGAGACAAACCTGAGAACTCCTTTATTTTGCCAAGTGTCAAAGAGCTACTACAAACCATGTTGGATTTAGAGTTCCAAATTCATCTATCTATATAGTAGAGAACAGAGGGATACCTAAAAATATAAACTGCTACTGTAAACTAACGCTTCAACCTAGAAAAACAAAATTTGGTGAGTCAAGTGGGATTTCTGTACCGATCATTACCACCAAGTATCATCAAGACTGGGTGAAAAAATGTTTGCTGGTATTTCGGAAACTCGTTATTTCTTAGAAGTTGGCAACCCCTTTCAATGAAAGTGCTTTTCCACAGTTTGTGCCTAGGGTTACTTGAAGAGGAAACAAACCATAGAGACAAAACTGAGAACTTCTTTATTTTGTCAAGTTTCAAAGAGCTACTACAAATCATGTTGGATTTAGAGTTCCAAATTCATCTATCTATATAGGAGA
Source organism: Callospermophilus lateralis (assembly GCF_048772815.1). NCBI lineage: Eukaryota > Metazoa > Chordata > Mammalia > Rodentia > Sciuridae > Callospermophilus > Callospermophilus lateralis. The sequence continues at coordinate 5,893 of NW_027517342.1, forward strand.
GAACAGAGTGAAACCTAAAAATAAAAACTGCTAGTGTAAACGAAAGCTTCAACCTAGAAGAACACAATTTGGTGAGCCAAGTGGGATTTGTGTACTGATCATTACCACCCCGTATCATCAAGATTGCGTGAAAAAATATTTGCTGGTATTTCAGAAACTCGTTATTTCTTAGAAGCTTCGCAACCACTCTCAATGAATGTACTTTTCCCCAGTCTGTGCCTAGGGCTATTTGAAGAGAAAACAAACCATAGAGACAAAACTGAGAACTTCTTTATTTTGTCAAGTTTCAAAGAGCTACTACAAACCATGTTGGATTTAGAGTTCCAAATTCATCCATCTATATAGGAGAGAACAGAGTGAAACCTAAAAATAAAAACTGCTACTGTAAACGAACGCTTCAACCTAGAAGAACAAAATTTCGTGCGCCAAGTGGGATTTTTGTACTGATCATTACCACCAAGTATCATCAAGATTGGGTGAAAAATATTTGCTGGTATTTCGGAAACCCGTAATTTCTTGGAAGCTTGGCAACCCCTTTCAATGGAAATGCTTTTCCACAGTCGCTGCCTGGCCTACTTGAAGAGGAAACAAATCATAGAGACAAATCTGAGCACTACTATTTTTTTGTCAAGTTTCAGAGAGCTACTACAAACCATGTTGGATTTAGAGTTCCAAATTCATCTATCTATATAGGAGAGAAAAAAGTGAAACCTAAAAATAAAAACGGCTAATGTAAACGAACGCTTCAACCTAGAAGAACAAAATTTCGTGAGCCAAGTGGGATTTTTATACCGATCATTACCACCAAGTATCATCAAGATTGGGTGAAAAAATATTTGCTGGTATTTCGAAAACTCGTTATTTCTTAGAAGCTTGGCAATACCTCTCAATGAATTAGCTTTTCCCCAGTCTGTGCCTAGGGCCATTTGAAGAGGAAACAAACCATAGAAACAAAACTGAGAACTTTTTTATTTTGTCAAGTTTCAAAGAGATACTACAAACCATGTTGGATTTAGAGTTCCAAATTCATCTGTCTATATAGGAGAGAACAGAGGGAAACTTAAAAATAAAAACTAGTACTGTAAATGAACGCTTCAACCTAGAAGAGCAAAATTTGGTGAGCCAAGTGGGATTTGTGTACTTGTCATTAAAACCAAGTATCATCAAGATTGGGTTAAAAAATATTTGCTGGTATTTCGGAAACTCGTTATTTCTCAGAAGCCTGGCAACCCCTCTCAATGAAAGAGCTTTTGCACAGTCTGTGTCAAGGGATACTTGAAGAGGAAACAAAACATAGAGACAAAACTGAGAACATTTTTATTTTGTCAAGTTTCAAAGAGCTACTACAAACCATGTTGGATTTAGAGTTCCAAATTCATCTATCTATATAGGAGAGAACAGAGTGAATCCTAAAAATAAAAACTGCTACTGTAAACGAACGCTTCAACCTAGAAGAACAAAATTTGGTTAGCCAAGTGGGATTTGTGTACTTGTCAATACCACCAAGTATCATCAAGATTGGGTGAAAAAATATTTGCTGGTATTTCGGAAACCCGTAATTTCTTGAAAGCTTGGCAACCCCTTTCAATGGACGTGCTTTTCCACAGTCGCTGCCTGGGCTACTTGAAGAGGAAACAAATCATGGAGACCAAACTGAGCACTACTATTTTTGTCAAGTTTCAAAGAGCTACTACAAACCATGTTGGATTTAAAGTTCCAAATTCATCTATCTATATAGGAGAGAACAAAGGGAAACCTGAAAATATAAACTGCTACTGTAAACGAATGCTTCAACCAAGAAGAACAAAATTTGGTGAGCCAAGTGGGATTTGTGTACTTGTCATTACCACCAAGTATCATCAAGATTGGGTGAAAAAATATTTGCTGGTATTTCGGAAACTCGTTATTTCTTAGAAGCCTGGCAACCCCTCTCAATGAAAGTGCTTTTGCACAGTCTGTGCCTAGGGCTACTTGAAGAGGAAACAAAACATAGAGACAAAACTGAGAACTCCTTCATTTTGTCAAGATTCAAAGAGCTACTACAAACCATGTTGGATTTAGAGTTCCAAATTCATCTATCTATATATAAGAGAAGAGTGTGAAACCTAAAAATAAAAACTGCTACTGTAAACTAACACTTCAACCTACAAGAACACAATTTGGTGAACCAAGTGGGATTTGTGTACTTGTCATTAACACCAAGTATCATCAAGATTGGGTGAAAAACTGTTTTCTGGTATTTCGGAAACCCCTAATATCTTGGAAGCTTACAACCCCTTTCAATGAAAGTGCTTTTCCACAGTCTCTGCTTAGGGATACTTGAGGAGAAAACAAGTCATAGAGACAAAACTGAGAACTCCTTTATTTTGTCAAGTTTCAAAGAGCTACTACAAACCATGTTGGATTTAGAGTTCCAAATTCATCTGTCTATATAGGAGAGAACAGAGGGAAACTTAAAAATAAAAACTACTACTGTAAATGAACGCTTCAACCTAGAAGAGCAAAATTTGGTGAGCCAAGTGGGATTTGTGTACTTGTCATTAAAACCAAGTATCATCAAGATTGGGTTAAAAAATATTTGCTGGTATTTCGGAAACTCGTTATTTCTCAGAAGCCTGGCAACCCCTCTCAATGAAAGAGCTTTTGCACAGTCTGTGTCAAGGGATACTTGAAGAGGAAACAAAACATAGAGACAAAACTGAGAACATTTTTATTTTGTCAAGTTTCAAAGAGCTACTACAAACCATGTTGGATTTAGAATTCCAAATTCATCTATCTATATAGGAGAGAACAGAGTGAATCCTAAAAATAAAAACTGCTACTGTAAACGAACGCTTCAACCTAGAAGAACAAAATTTGGTTAGCCAAGTGGGATTTGTGTACTTGTCAATACCACCAAGTATCATCAAGATTGGGTGAAAAAATATTTGCTGGTATTTCGGAAACCCGTAATTTCTTGGAAGCTTGGCAACCCCTTTCAATGGAAGTGCTTTTCCACAGTCGCTGCCTGGGCTACTTGAAGAGGAAACAAATCATGGAGACCAAACTGACCACTACTATTTTTGCCAAGTTTCAAAGAGCTACTACAATCCTTGTTGGATTTAAAATTCCAAATTCATCTATCTATATAGGAGAGAACAAAGGGAAACCTGAAAATATAAACTGCTACTGTAAACGAATGCTTCAACCTAGAAGAACAAAATTTGGTGAGCCAAGTGGGATTTGTGTACTTGTCATTACCACCAAGTATCATCAAGATTGGGTGAAAAAATATTTGCTGGTATTTCGGAAACTCGTTATTTCTTAGAAGCCTGGCAACCCCTCTCAATGAAAGTGCTTTTTCACAGTCTGTGCCTAGGGCTACTTGAAGAGGAAACAAAACATAGAGACAAAACTGAGAACTCCTTCATTTTGTCAAGATTCAAAGAGCTACTACAAACCATGTTGGATTTAGAGTTCCAAATTCATCTATCTATATATAAGAGAAGAGTGTGAAACCTAAAAATAAAAACTGCTACTGTAAACTAACACTTCAACCTACAAGAACACAATTTGGTGAACCAAGTGGGATTTATGTACTTGTCATTAACACCAAGTATCATCAAGATTGGGTGAAAAACTGTTTTCTGGTATTTCGGAAACCCCTAATATCTTGGAAGCTTACAACCCCTTTCAATGAAAGTGCTTTTCCACAGTCTCTGCTTAGGGACACTTGAGGAGAAAACAAGTCATAGAGACAAAACTGAGAACTCCTTTATTTTGTTAAGTTTCAAAGAGCTACTACAAACCATGTTGGATTTAGAGTTCCAAATTCATCTATCTATATAGTAGAGAACAGAGGGATACCTAAAAATATAAACTGCTACTGGAAACTAACGCTTCAAACTAGAAAAACAAAATTTGGTGAGTCAAGTGGGATTTGTGAGCGATGATTACCACCAAGTATCATCAAGACTGGGTGAAAAAATATTTGCTGATATTTCGGAAACTCGTTATTTCTTAGAAGCTTGACAACCCCTCTCAATAAATGTGCTTTTCCCCAGTCTGTGCCTAGGGCTACTTGAAGAGGAAACAAATCATAGAGACAAAATTGAGAACTTTTTTATTTTGTCAAGTTTCAAAGAGCTACTACAAACCATGTGGGATTTACAGTTCAAAATTCATCTATCTATATAGGAGAGAACAGAGGGAAACCTAAAAATAAAAACTGCTACTGTAAACGAACGCTTCAACCTGGATGAGCAAAATGTGGTTAGCCAAGTGGGATTTGTGTACTTGTCATTACCGCCAAGTATCATCAAGATTGGGTAAAAAAATATTTGCTGGTATTTCGGAAACCCGTAATTTCTTGGAAGCTTGGCAACCCCTTTCAATTGAAGTGCTTTTCCACAGTATCTGCCTCGGCTACTTGAAGAGGAAACAAATCATAGAGACAAAACTGAGAACTCCTTTATTTTGTCAAGTTTCAAAGAGCTACTACAAACCATGTTGGATTTAGAGTTCCGAATTCATCTATCTATATAGGAGAGAACAGAGGGAAACCTAAAAATATAAACTGCTAATGTAAACGAACGCTTCAACCTAGAAGAACAAAATTTGGTGAGCCAAGTGGGATTTGAGTACTTGTCATTACCACCAAGTATCATCAAGATTGGGTGAAAAAATATTTGCTGGTATTTCGGAAACTAGTAATTTCTTGGAAGCTTGGCAACCCCTTTCAATGAAAGTGCTTTTCCACAGTCTATGCTTAGGGATACTTGAGAAGGAAACAAATCATAGAGACAAAACTGAGAACTCCTTTATTTTGCCAAGTGTCAAAGAGCTACTACAAACCATGTTGGATTTAGAGTTCCAAATTCATCTATCTATATAGGAGAGAACAGAGGGACACCTAAAAATATAAACAGCAACTGAAAACGAACGCTTCAACCTAGAAGAACCTAATTTGGTGAGTCAAGTGGGATTTGTGTACTGATCATTACCACCAGTATCATCAAGATTGGGTGAAAAAATATTTGCTGGTATTTTGGAAAATCGTTATTTCTTAGAAGATTGGCAACAACTCTCAATGAAAGGGCTTTTCCACAGTCTGTGCCTAGGGCTACTTAAAGAGGAAACAAACCATAGAGACAAAACTGAGAACTCCTTTATTTTGTCAAGTTTCAAAAAGCTACTACAAACCATGTTGGATTTAGAGTTCCAAATTCATCTATCTATATAGGAGAGAACAGAATGAAACCTAAAAATAAAAACACCTACTGTAAACGAACGCTTCAACCTAGAAGAACAAAATTTGGTGAGTCCAGTGGGATTTGTGTACTTGTAATTACCACCAAATATCATCAAGATTGGGTGAAAAAATATTTGCTGGTATTTCGGAAACTCGAAATTTCTTGGAAGCTTGGCAACACCTTTCAATGAAAGTGCTTTTTTACAGTCTCTGCTTAGAGCTACTTGAAGGGAAAACAAATCATAGAGAAAAAAATGAGAACTCCTTTATTTTGTCAAGTTTCAAAGAGCTACTACAAACCATGTTGGATTTAGAGTTCCAAATTCATCTATCTATATAGGAGAGAACAGAGGGATACCTAAAAATATAAACTGCTACTGTAAACTAACGCTTCAACCTAGAAAAACAAAATTTGGTGAGTCAAGTGGGATTTGTGTACCGATCATTACCACCAAGTATCATCAAGACTGGGTGAAAAAATGTTTGCTGGTATTTCGGAAACACGTTATTTCTTAGAAGTTGGCAACCCCTTTCAATGAAAGTGCTTTTCCACAGTTTGTGGCTAGGGTTACATGAAGAGGAAACAAACCATAGACACAAAACTGAGAACGCCTTTATTTTGTCAAGTTTCAAAGAGCTACTACAAACCATGTTGGATTTAGAGTTCCAAATTCATCCATCTATATAGGAGAGAACAGAGTGAAACCTAAAAAATATTCACTGCTACTGTAGACGAACGCCTCAACCTAGAAGAACAAAATTTGGTGAGCCAAGTAGGATTTGTGTAGTGATCATTACCACCAAGTGTCATTAAGATTGGGAGAAAAAATACTTGCTGGTATTTCGGAAACTCGTTATTTCTTAGAAGCTGGGCAACCCCACTCAATGAGAGTGCTTTTCCACAGTATGTACCTAGGGCTACTTGAAGAGGAATCAAACGATAGAGACAAAACTGAGAACTCCTTTCTTTTGTCAAGTTTCAAGGAGCTACTAAAAACCGTGTTGGATTTAGAGTTCCAAATTCATCTATCTATATAGGAGAGAACAGAGTGAACCCTAAAAATATAAACTGCTACTGTAAAAGAACGCTTCAACCTAGAAGAACAAAATTTAGTGAGTCAAATGGGATTTATGTACTTGTCATTACCTCCATGTATCATCCAGATTGGGTGAAAAAATATTTGCTGGTATTTCGGAAACTCGTAATTTCTTGGATGCTTGGCAACCCCTATCAATGAAAGTGCTTTTCCACAGTCTCTACTTAGGGCTACTTGAAGAGGAAAAAAACCATAGAGACAAAACTGAGAACTCCTTTATTTTGTCAAGTTTCAAAGAGCTGCTACAAACCATGTTGGATTTAGAGTTCCAAATTCATCTATCGTTATAAAAGAGAACAGAGTGAAATCTAAAAATATAAACTGCTACTGTAAACGAACGCTTCAACCTAGAAGAACAAAAGTTGGTGAGCCATGTGGGATTTTTTCTTCTGATCATTTTCACCAAGTATCATCAAGATTGGGTGAAAAAATATTTGCTGGTATTTCGGAAACTCGTTAATTCTTAGAAGCTCAGCAAAACCTCACAATGAAAGTGCTTTTCCATAGTCTGTGCCTAGGGCTACGTGAGGAGGAAACAAACCATACACATAAAACTGAGAGCTTTTATTTTGTCAAGTTTCAAAGAGCTACTACAAACCATGTTGGAGTAAGAGATCAAAATCCATCTATCTATATTGGAGAGAACAGAGTGAAACCTAAAAATAAAAACTGCTACTGTAGATGAACAAAATTTGGTGAGTCAAGTGGGATTTGTGTACTTGTCATTACCACCACGTATCATCCAGATTGGGTGAAAAAATATTTGCTGGTATTTCGGAAACTCGTAATGTTTTGGAAGCTTGGCAACTCCTTTCAATGAAAGTGCTTTTCCACAGTCTCTGCTTAGGGCTACTTGAAGAGGAAACAAATAATAGTGACAAAACTGAGAATTCCTTTATTTTGTCAAGATTCAAAGAGGTACTACAAACCATGTTGGATTTAGAGTTCGAAATTCATCTATCTATATAAGAGAGCAGAGGGAAACCTAAATATAAAAACTGCTACTGTAAACGAACGCTTCAACCTAGAAGAACAAAATTTGGTGAGCCAAGTGGGATTTATGTCCTTTTCATTACCTCCATGTATTATTCAGATTGGGTGAAAAAATCTTTGCTGGTATTTCGTAAACTCGTAATTGCTTGGAAGCTTGGCAACCCCTTTCAATCAAAGTGCTTTTCCACAGTCTCTGCTTAGGGCTACTTGAAGAGGAAACAAACCATAGAGAGAAAACTGAGAACTTCTTTATTTTGTCAAGTTTCAAAGAACTACTACAAACCATGTTGGATTTAGAGTTCCAAATTCATCTATCTATATAGGAGAGATCAGAGTGAAACTTAAATCTAAAAACTGCTACTCTAAACGAACGCTTAAACATAGAAGAACAAAATTGGGTGAGCCAAGTGGGACTTGTGTATTTGTCATTACCACCACGTATCATCCAGATTGTTTGAAAAAATATTTGCTGACATTTCGGAAACTCGTAATTTCTTGGAAGCTTGGCAACCCCTCTCAATGAAAGTGCTTTTCCACAGTCTGTGCCTAGGGCTACTTGAAGAGGAAACAAACCATAGAGACAAAACTGAGAACTCCATTATTTTGTCAAGTTTCAAAGAGCTACTACAAACCATGTTGGATTTAGAGTTCAAAATTCATCTATCTATATAGGAGAGAACAGAGTGAAACCTAAAAATAAAAACTGCAACTGTAAACGAACGCTTCAACCAAGAAGAACAAAATTTGGTGAGCCAAGTGGGATTTGTGTACTGATCATTACCACCACGTATCATCAAGATTGTTTGAAAAAATATTTGCTGATATTTCGGAAACTCGTTATTTCTTAGAAGCTTGGCAACCCCTCTCAATGAAAGTGCTTTTATACAGTCTGTTCCTAGGGCTACTTGAATAGGAAACAAACCATAGAGACAAAACTGAGAACTCCATTATTTTCTCAAGTTTCAAAGAGCGACTACAAACCATGTTGGATTTAGAGTTCCAAATTCATCTATCTGTATAGGAGAGAACAGAGGGAAACCTAAATATAAAAACGACTACTGTAGACGAACCCTTCCACCTAGAAGAACAAAATTTGGTGAGCCAAGTGGGATTTGTGTCCGAACATTACCAACAAGTATCATCCCAATTCTGTGAAAAAATATTTCCTGGTATTTTGGAAACTCGTAATTTCTTGGAAGCTTGGCAACCCCTCTCAATGAAAGTGCTTTTCCACAGTCTGTGCCTAGGGCTACTTGAAGAGGAAACAAACAATTGAGACAAAATTGAGAACTCCTTTATTTTGTCAAGTTTCAAAGAGTTACTACAAACCATTTTGGATTTAGAGTTCCAGATTCATCTATCTATATAGGAGAGAACAGAGGGAAACCTAAAAATAAAAACTGCTACTGTAAACAAACGCTTCAACCTAGAAGAACAAAATTTGGTGAGCCAAGTGGATTTGTGTACCGATCTTTATGACCTCGTATGATCAAGATTGGGTGAAAAAATATTTGCTGGTATTTCGGAAACTCGTTATTTCTTAGAAGCTTGGCAACCCTCTCAATGAAAGTGCTTTTCCACATTCTGTGCCTAGGCCTACTTGAATAGGAAACAAACCAGAGACAAAAGTGAGAACTCCTTTATTTTGTCAAGTTTCAAAGAGCTACTACAAACCATGTTGGATTTAGAGTTCCAAATTAATATATCTATATAGGAGAGGACAAAGGGAAACCTAAAAATAAAAACTGCTACTGTAAACGAACGCTTCAACCTAGAAGAGCAAAATTTGGTGAGCCAAGTGGGATTTGTGTACCGATCATTACCACCTCGTATCATCAAGATTGGGTGAAAAAAAATTTGCTGGTATTTCGGAAACTCGTAATTTCTTGGAATCTTGGCAACCCTTTCAATGAAAGTGCTTTTCCACAGTCTCTGCTTAGGGCTACTTGAAGAGGAAACAAATCATAGAGAAAAAACTGAGAATAACTTAATTTTGTCAAGTTTCAAAGAGGTAATACAAACCATGTTGGATTTAGAGGTCCAAATTCATCTATCTATACAGGTGAGAACAGTGGGAAACCTAAATATAAAAACTGCTACTGTAAACGAACGCTTCAATCTAGAAGAACAAAATTTGGTGAGCCCTAGTGGGATTTATGTCCTTGTCATTACCACCACGTATCATTCAGATTGGGTGAAAAAATATTTGGTGGTATTTCAGAAACTCATAATTTCTTTTAATCTTGGCAACCCCTTTCAATCAAAGTGCTTTTCCACAGTCTCTGCTTAGGGCTACTTGAAGAGGAAACAAGCCATAGAGAGAAAACTGAGAACTACTTTATTTTGTCAAATTCCAAAGAACTACTACAAACCATGTTGGATTTAGAGTTCCCAAATTCATCTATCTATATAGGAGAGATCAGGTGAAACTTAAATATAAAAACTGCTACTGTAAACGAACGCTTAAACATAGAAGAACAAAATTGGGTGAGCCAAGTGGGACTTGTGTATTTGTCATTACCACCACGTATCATCCAGATTGTTTGAAAAAATATTTGCTGACATTTCGGAAACTCGTAATTTCTTGGAAGCTTGGCAACCCCTCTCAATGAAAGTGCTTTTCCACAGTCTGTGCATAGGGCTACTTGAAGAAGAAACAAACCATAGAGACAAAACTGAGAACTCCATTATTTTGTCAAGTTTCAAAGAGCTACTACAAACCATGTTGGATTTAGAGTTCAAAATTCATCTATCTATATAGGAGAGAACAGAGTGAAACCTAAAAATAAAAACTGCAACTGTAAACGAACGCTTCAACCTAGAAGAACAAAATTTGGTGAGCCAAGTGGGATTTGTGTACTGATCATTACCACCACGTATCATCAAGATTGTTTGAAAAAATATTTGCTGATATTTCGGAAACTCGTTATTTCTTAGAAGCTTGGCAACCCCTCTCAATGAAAGTGCTTTTATACAGTCTGTTCCTAGGGCTACTTGAATAGGAAACAAACCATAGAGACAAAACTGAGAACTCCATTATTTTCTCAAGTTTCAAAGAGCGACTACAAACCATGTTGGATTTAGAGTTCCAAATTCATCTATCTGTATAGGAGAGAACAGAGGGAAACCTAAATATAAAAACGACTACTGTAGACGAACCCTTCCACCTAGAAGAACAAAATTTGGTGAGCCAAGTGGGATTTGTGTCCGATCATTACCAACAAGTATCATCCCAATTCTGTGAAAAAATATTTCCTGGTATTTTGGAAACTCGTAATTTCTTGGAAGCTTGGCAACCCCTCTCAATGAAAGTGCTTTTCCACAGTCTGTGCCTAGGGCTACTTGAAGAGGAAACAAACAATTGAGACAAAACTGAGAACTCCTTTATTTTGTCAAGTTTCAAAGAGTTACTACAAACCATTTTGGATTTAGAGTTCCAAATTCATCTATCTATATAGGAGAGAACAGAGGGAAACCTAAAAATAAAAACTGCTACTGTAAACAAACGCTTCAACCTAGAAGAACAAAATTTGGTGAGCCAAGTGGATTTGTGTACCGATCTTTATGACCTCGTATGATCAAGATTGGGTGAAAAAATATTTGCTGGTATTTCGGAAACTCGTTATTTCTTAGAAGCTTGGCAACCCCTCTCAATGAAAGTGCTTTTCCACATTCTGTGCCTAGGCCTACTTGAATAGGAAACAAACCAGAGACAAAAGTGAGAACTCCTTTATTTTGTCAAGTTTCAAAGAGCTACTACAAACCATGTTGGATTTAGAGTTCCAAATTAATATATCTATATAGGAGAGGACAAAGGGAAACCTAAAAATAAAAACTGCTACTGTAAACGAACGCTTCAACCTAAAAGAGCAAAATTTGGTGAGCCAAGTGGGATTTGTGTACCGATCATTACCACCTCGTATCATCAAGATTGGGTGAAAAAAAATTTGCTGGTATTTCGGAAACTCGTAATTTCTTGGAATCTTGGCAACCCCTTTCAATGAAAGTGCTTTTCCACAGTCTCTGCTTAGGGCTACTTGAAGAGGAAACAAATCATAGAGAAAAAACTGAGAATACCTTAATTTTGTCAAGTTTCAAAGAGGTAATACAAACCATGTTGGATTTAGAGGTCCAAATTCATCTATCTATACAGGTGAGAACAGTGGGAAACCTAAATATAAAAACTGCTACTGTAAACGAACGCTTCAACCTAGAAGAACAAAATTTGGTGAGCCTAGTGGGATTTATGTCCTTGTCATTACCACCACGTATCATTCAGATTGGGTGAAAAAATATTTGGTGGTATTTCGGAAACTCGTAATTTCTTTTAATCTTGGCAACCCCTTTCAATCAAAGTGCTTTTCCACAGTCTCTGCTTAGGGCTTTTTGAAGAGGAAACAAACCATAGAGAGAAAACTGAGAACTACTTTATTTTGTCAAATTCCAAAGAACTACTACAAACCATGTTGGATTTAGAATTCCAAATTCACCTATCTATATAGGAGAGAACAAAGTGAAACCTAAATATAAAAACTGCTACTGTAGACGAAGGCTTAAGCCTAGAAGAACAAAATCTGGTGAGCCAAGTGGGATTTGTGTACTTGTCATTACCACCAAGAATCATCAAGATTGGGTGAAAAAATATTTGCTGGTATTTCGGAAACTCGTTATTTCTTAGAAGCTTGGCAACCCCTCTCAATGAAAGTGTTTTTCCACATTCTGTGCCTAGGCCTACGTGAATAGGAAACAAACCAGAGACAAAAGTGAGAACTCCTTTATTTTGTCAAGTTTCAAAGAGCTACTACAAACCATGTTGGATTTAGAGTTCCAAATTAATCTATCTATATAGGAGACGACAAAGGGAAACCTAAAAATAAAAACTGCTACTGTAAACGAACGCTTCAACCTAGAAGAGCAAAATTTGGTGAGCCAAGTGGGATTTGTGTACCGATCATTACCACCACGTATCACCAAGATTGGGTGAGAAAATATTTGCTGGTATTTCGGAAACTCGTAATTTCTTGGAAGCTTGGCAACCCCTTTCAATGAAAGTGCTTTTCCACAGTATCTGCTTACGGCTAATTGAAGAGGAAACAAATCATAGAGACAAAACTGAGAATTCCTTTATTTGGTCAAGTTTCAAAGAGCTACTAGATACCATGTTGGATTTAGAGTTCTAAATTCATCTATCTATATAGGAGAGAACAGAGTGAACCCTAAAAATAAAAACTGCTACTGTAAATGAACGCTTCAACCTAGAAGAACAAAATTTCGAGAACGAAGTGGGATTTTTGTACTTGTCATTACCACCACGTATCATCCAGATTCGGTGTAAAAATATTTTCTGGTATTTCGGAACCTCGTATTTTCTTAAAAGTTTGGCAACCCCTTTCAATGAAAGTGCTTTTCCACAGTCTATGCTTAGGGCTACTTGAATAGGAAACAAACCAGAGACAAAAGTGAGAACTCCTTTATTTTGTCAAGTTTCAAAGAGCTACTACAAACCATGTTGGATTTAGAGTTCCAAATTCATCTATCTATATAGGAGAGAACAGAAGGAAACCTAAAAATAAAAACTGCTACTGTAAACGAACGCTTCAACCTAGAAGAACAAAATTAATGAGCCAAGTGGGATTTGTGTACCGATCATTACCTCCACGTATCATCAAGATTGGGTGAAAAATATTTGCAGGTTTTTCGGAAACTCGTAATTTCTTGGAAGCTTGGCAACCCCTTTCAATGAAAGTGCTTTTCCACAGCATCTGCTTGGGGCTACTTGAAGAGGAAACAAATCACAGAGATGAAACTGAGAATTCCTTAATTTTGTCAAGTTTCAAAGAGCTACTAGAAACTATGTTGGATTTAGAGTTCCAAATTCATCTATCTATATAGGAGAGAACAGAGGGAACCCTAAAAATATAAACTGCTGCTGTAAAAGAAAGCTTCAACCTAGAAGAACAAAATTTGGTGAGTAAATTAGGATTTGTTTACAGATCATTACCACCAAGTATCATCAAGATTGGGTGAAAAAATATTTGCTGGTGTTTCAGAAACTCGTTATTTCTTGGAAGCTTGGCAACCCCTTTCAATGAAAGTGCTTTTCCACAGTCTCTGATTAGGGCTACTTGAAGAGGAAACAAACCATAGAGACAAAACAGAGAACTACTTTTTTTGTAAAGATTCAAAGAGCTACTACAACTATGTTGAATTTAGAGTTCCAAATTCATCTATCTATATAGGAGAGAACAGAGGGAAACCTAAATATAAAACGACTACTGTAAACGAACGCTTCAAACTATAAGAACAAAATTTGGGGAGCCAAGTGGGATTGGGTACTGATCATTACCACCAAGTATCATCAAGATTGGGTGAAACAATATTTGCTGGTGTTTCAGAAACTCGTTATTTCTTGGAAGTTTCCCAACCCATTTCAATGAAAGTGCTTTTCCACAGTCTCTGCTTAGGGCTACTTGAAGAGGAAACAAACCATACAGACAAAAGTGAGAACTACTTTTTTTATCAAGTTTCAAAGAGCTACTACAAACCATGTTGGATTTAGAGTTCCAAATTCATCTATCTATATAGGAGAGAACAGAGGGAAACCTAAATATAAAAACGACTGCTGTAGACGAACGCTTCAACCTAGAAGAACAAAATTTGGTGAGCCAAGTGGGATTTGTGTATTGATCATTACCACCAAGTATCATCAAGTTTGGGTGAAAAAATATTTGCTGGTATTTCGAAAACTCGTTATTACTTTGAAGCTTGGCAACCCCTCTCAATTAATGTGCTTTTCCACAGTCTGTGCCTAGGGCTACTTGAAGTGGAAATAACCATACAGACAAAACTGAGAATTCCTTTATTTTGTCAAGTTTCAAAGAGCTACTACAAACCATGTTGGATTTAGAATTCCAAATTCATCTATCTATATAGAAGAGAACAGAGGGAAACCTAAATATAAAAACTGCTACTGTAAACGAACGCTTCAACCTAGAAGAACAAAATTTGGTGAGGCAAGTTGGATTAGTGTCCATGTCATTACCACCACGTATCATCCCAATTGGGTGAAAAAATATTTGCTGGTATTTGGGAAACTCGTTATTTCTTAGAAGCTTGGCAACCCCTCTCAATGAAAGTGCTTTTCCACAGTCTCTGCCTAGGTCTACATGAAAAGGAAACAAACCATTGAGACAAAATTGAGAACTCCTTTTTTTTGTCCAGTTTCAAAGAGCTTCTAAAAACCATGTTCGATTAAGAGTTCCAAATTCATCTATCTATATAGGAGAGAACAGAGGGAAACCTAAAAATAAAAACTGCTACTGTAAATGAACGCTGCAACCTAGAAGAACAAAATTTGGTGAGCCAAGTGGGATAAGTGTACCGATCATTACCACCACGTATCATCAAGACTGGGTGAAAAAATATTTGCTGGTATTTCGGAAACTCGTAATTTCTTGGAAGCTTGGCAACCCCTTTCAATGAAAGTGCTTTTCCATAGTCTCTGCTTAGGGCTACTTGAAGAGGAAACAAATCATGGAGACAGAACTGAGAATTCCTTTAGTCTGTCAAGTTTCAAAGAGCTACTACAAACCATGTTGGATTTAGAGTTCCAAATTCATCTATCTATATAGGAAAGAACAGACGGAAACCTAAAAATATAAACTGCTACTGTAAAAGAACGCTTCAACCTAGAAGAACAAAATTTGGTGAGTCAAGTGGGATTTGTGTACCGATCATTACCACCAAGTATCATTAAGATTGGGTGAAAAAATATTTTCTGGTGTTTCGGAAACTCGTGATTTCTTGGAAGCTTGGCAACCCCTTTCAATGAAAGTGCTTTTTCACAGTCCCTGCTTAGGGCTACTTGAAGAGGAAACAAACCATAGAGACAAAACTGAGAACTTCTTTTTTTTGTCTAGTTTCAAAGAGCGACTACAAACCATGTTGGATTTAGAGTTCCAAATTCATCTATCTATATAGGAAAGAACAGAGGGAAACCTAAATATAAAAACGACTACTGTAGACGAACCCTTCCACCTAGAGAACATAATTTGGTGAGCCAAGTGGGATTTGTGTCCGATCATTACCACCAAGTATCATCCCAATTGGGTGAAAAAATATTTGCTGGTATTTCGGAAACTCGTAATTTCTTGGAGGCTTGGCAACCCTTGTCAATGAAAGTGCTTTTCCACAGTCTTTGCCTAGGGCTACATGAAAAGGAAACAAACCATTGAGACAAAACTGAGAACGCCCTTATTTTGTCAAGTTTCAAAGAGCTACTACAAACCATGTTGTATTTAGAGTTCCACATTCATCTATCTATATAGGAGAGAACAGAGTGAATCCTAAAAATAAAAAATGCAACTGTAAACGAACGATTCAACCTAGAAGAACAAAATTTGGTGAGCCAAGTGGGATTTTTGTACTTGTCAATAACACCAAGTATCATCAAGATTATGTAAAAAAATATTTGCTGGTATTTCAGAAACTCGTTATTTCTTAGAAGCTTGGCAACCCCTGTCAATGAAAGTGCTTTTCCACAGTCTGTGCCTATGGCTACATGAAAAGGAAACAAACCGTTGAGACAAAACTGAGACCTCCCTTATTTTGTCAAGTTTCAAAGAGCTACTACAAACCATGTTGGATTTAGAGTTCCACATTCATCTATCTATATAGGAGAGAACAGAGGGAAACCTAAAAATAAAAACTGCTACTGTAAACGAACCCTTCAACCTAGAAGAACAAAATTTGGTGAGCCAAGTGGGATTTGTGTACCAATCATTACCACCTCGTATCATCAAGATAGGGTGAAAAAATATTTGCTTGTATTTCGGAAACTCGTAATTTCTTGGAATCTTGGCAACCCCTTTCAATGAAAGTGCTTTTCCACAGTCTTTGCTTCGGGCTACTTGAAGAGGAAACAAATCATAGAGACAAAACTGAGAATTCCTTAATTTTGTCAAGTTTCAAAGAGGTAAAACAAACCATGTTGGATTTAGAGGTCCAATTTCATCTATCTATATAGGAGAGAACAGAGGGAAACCTAAATATAAAAACTGCTACTGTAAACGAACGCTTAAACCTAGAAGAACAAAATTTGGTGAGCCAAGTGGGATTTATTTCCTTGTCATTACCAGGACGTAGCATTCAGATTGGGTGAAAAAATATTTGCTGGTATTTCGGAAACTCGTAATTTCTTGGAAGCTTTGCAACCCCTTTCAATCAAAGTGCTTTTCCACAGTCTCTGCTTAGGGCTACTTGAAGAGGAAACAAGCCATAGAGAGAAAACTGAGAACTACTTTATTTTGTCAAATTCCAAAGACCTACTACAAACCATGTTGGATTTAGAGTTCCAAATTCACCTATCTATATAGGAGAGAACAGAGTGAAACCTAAATATAAAAACTGCTACTGTAGACGAACGCTTAAACCTAGAAGAACAAAATCTGGTGAGGCAAGTGGGATTTGTGTACTTGTCATTACCACAAAGTATCATCAAGATTGGGTGAAAAAATATTTGCTGGTATTGTGGAAACTCGTTATTTTTTAGAAGCTTGGAAACCTTTCTCAATGAGAGTGCTTTTCCACAGTCGGTGCCTAGGGATACTTGAAGAGGAAACAAACCATAGAGACAAAACTCAGAACTCCTTTATTTTGTCAAGTTTCAAAGAGCTAATACAAACCATGTTGGTTTTAGAGTTCCAAATTCATCTATCTATATAGGAGAGAACAGAGTGAAACCTAAAAATAAAAACTGCAACTGTGAACGAACGCTTCAAACTAGAAGAACAAAATTTGGTGAGTCAAGTGGAATTTGTGTACCGATCATTACCACCAAGTATCATCAAGATTGGGAGAAAAAATGTTTGCTGGTATTTCGAAAACTCATTATTTCTTAGAAGTCTGGCAACACCTCTCAATGAAAGTGCTTTTCCACAGTCTGTGCCTAGGACTACTTGAAGAGAAAACAAACCATAGGGACAAAACTGAGAACTACTTTATTTTGTCAAGTTTCAAAGAGCTACTACAAACCATGTTAGATTTAGAGTTCCAAATTCATCTATCTATATAGGAGAGAACAAAGTGAAACCGAAAAATAAAAACTGCTACTGTAAACGAATGCTTCAACCGAGAAGAACAACATTTGGTGAGCCAAGTGGGATTTGTGTACTTGTCATTACCACCAAGTATCATCAAGATTGGGTGAAAAAATATTTGCTGGTATTTCAGAAACTCGTTATTTCTTAGAAGCTTGGCAACCCCTCTCAATGAAAGTCTTTTTCCACAGTCTGTGCCTAGGGCTACTTATAGAGGAAACAAACCATAGAGACAACTCTGAGAACTCCTTTATTTTGTCAAGTTTCAAAGAGCTACTACAAACAACGTTTTATTTAGATTTCCAAATTCATGTATCTACATAGGAGAGAACAGAGTGAAACCTAAACATAAAAACTGCTACTGTAGACGAACGCTTCAACCTAGAAGAACAAAATTTGGTGAGCCAAGTGGGATTTGTGTACTGATCATTACCACCAAGTATCATCAAGATTGGGTGAAAAAATATTTGCTGGTATTTCGGAAACTCGTTATTTCTTAGAAGTTTGGCAACCACTCTCATTGAAAGTGCTTTTCCACAGTCTCTGCCCTAGGCTACTTGAAGAGGAAACAAACCATAGAGACAAAACTGAGAACTACTTCATTTTGTCAAGTATCAATCAACTACTACTAACCATGTTGGATTTTGAGTTACAAATTCATCTATCTATATAGGAGAGAACAAAGGTAAACCTAAAAATAAAAACTGCTACTGTAAATGAACGCTTCAACCTAGAAGAACAATATTTGGTGAGCCAAGTGGGATTTGTGTACCGATAATTACCACCACGTATCATCAAGATTGGGTTAAAAAATATTTGCTGGTGTTTCGGAAACTCGTAATTTCTTGGAAGCTTGGCAACCCTTTCAATGACAGTGCTTTTCCACAGTCTCTGCTTAGGGCTGCTTGAAGAGGAAACAAATCCTAGAGAAAATACTGAGAACTCTTTTTTTTTCAAGTTTCAAAGACCTAATAAGAACCATGTTGGATTTAGAGTTCCAAATTCAACTAGCTGTATAGGAGAGAACATAGGGAAACCTAAATATAAAAATTGCTACTGTAGACGAACGCTTCAACTTCGAGGAACAAAATTTGGTGAGCCAAGTGGGATTTTTGTACTGATCATTACCACCAAGTATCATCAAGATTGGTTGAAAAAATATTTGCTGGTATTTCAGAAACTCGTTATTTCTAAAAGCTTGGCAACCCCTCTTAATGAAAGTGCTTTTCCACAGTGTGTGCATAGGGCTACTTGAAGAGGAAACAAACCATAGAGACAAAACTGAGAACTCCTTTATTTTGTCAAGATTCAAAGAGCTACTACAAACCATGTTGTTTTAGACTTCCAAATTCATCTCTGTGTATAGGAGAGAACAGAGTTAAACCTAAATATAAAAACTGCTACTGTAGACGAACGCTTCAACCTAGAAGAACAAAATTTGGGGAGTCAAGTGGGATTTGTGTACTGATCATTACAACCACGTATCATCAAGATTGGGTGAAAAAATAATTGATGGTATTTCGGAAACTCGTTATTTCTTAGAAGCTTGGCAACCCCTCTCTATGAAAGTGCTTTTCCACAGTCTGTGGCTAGGGCAACTTGAAGAGGAAACAAACCATAGAGACAAAACTGAGAACTACATTATTTTGTCAAGTGTCAAAGAGCTACTACAAACCATGTTGGATTTAGAGTTCCAAGTTCATCAATCTATATAGGAGAGAACAGAGGGAAACCTAAATATAAAAACTGCTCCTGTAGACGAACGCTTCAACCTAGAAGAACAAAATTTGGTGAGCCAAGTGGGATTTGTGTACTGATCATTACCACCAAGTATCATCAAGATTGTGTGTAAAAATATTTGCTGGTAGTCCGGAAACTCGTTATTTCTTAGAAGCTTGGCAAGCCCTCTCAATGAAAGTGCTTTTCCACAGTCTATGCTTAGGGCTACTTGAAGGGGAAACAAACCATAGAGACAAAACTGAGAACTCCTTTATTTTGTCAAGTTTCAAAGAGCTACTACAAGCCATGTTCGATTAAGAGTTCCAAATTCATCTATCTATATAGGAGAGAGAAGAGGGAAACCTAAAAATATAAAATGCTACTGTAAACGACGTCTTAAAATTTGAAGAACAAAATTTGGTGAGCCAAGTGGGATTTGTGTACCAATCATTACCACAACGTATCATCCAGATTGGGTGAAAAAATATTTGCTGGTATTTCTGAAACTCGTTATTTCTTAGAAGCTTGGCATCCCCTCTAATGAAAGCGGTTTTCCACAGTCTGTGCCTTGGGCTACTTGAAGAGGAAACAAACCATAGAGACAAAACTGAGAACTACTTTATTTTGTGAAGTTTCAAAGAGCTACTACAAGCCATATTGGATTTAGTGTTCCAAATTCATCTATCTATATAGGAGAGAAAAGAGTGTAACTTAAATATAAAAACTGCTACTGTAGACGAACGCTTCAACCTAGAAGAACAAAATTTGGTAAGGAAAGTGGGATTTGTGTACCTGTCATTAACACCACGTATCATCCAGATTGGGTGAAAATATATTTGCTTGTATTTCGGAAACTCGTAATTTCATCTAAGCTTTTCAACCCCTTTCAATGAAATTGATTTTCCACAGTCTGTGAATAGGGCTACTTGAAGAGTAAACAAACCATAGAGACAAAACTGAGAACTCCTTTATTTTGTCAAGTTTCAAAGAGCTACTACGAACCATGTTGGATTTAGTGTTCCAAATTCATGTATCTGTATAGAAGAGCACAGAGTGAAACCTAAATATAATAACTGCTACTGTAGACGAACGCTTCAACCTAGAAGAACAAAATCTGGTGAGCCAAGTGGGATTTGTGTACTGATCATTACCACCAAGTATCATCAGGATTGGGTGAAAAAATATTTGCTGGTATTTCAGAAACTCGTTATTTCTTAGAAGCTTGGCAACCCCTCTCAATGAAATTGCTTTTCCACAGTCTGTGCCTACTGCTACTTGAAGAAGAAACAAACCATAGTGAAAAAAACTGACAACTCCTTTATTTTGTCAAGTTTCAAAGAGCTACTACAAACCATGTTGGATTTAGAGTTCCAAATTCATCTATCTATATAAAAGAGAACAGAGTGAAACCTAAAAATAAAACAGCCACTGTAAAGGAACACTTCAACCTAGAAGAACAAAATTTGGCGAGGCAAGTGGGATTTGTGTACCTGTCATTAACACCACGTATCATCCAGATTGGGTGAAAATATATTTGCTTGTATTTCGGAAACTCGTAATTTTATGGAAGCTTTTCAACCCCTTTCTATGAAATTGCTTTTCCACAGTCTGTGCCTAGGGCTACTTGAAGAGTAAACAAACCATAGAGACAAAACTGAGAACTCCATTATTTTATGGAGTTTCAAAGAGCTACTTCAAACCATGTTGGATTAAGAGTTCCAAATTCATCTACCTATATAGGAAAGAACAAAGTGAAACCTAAAAATAAAAACTGCTACTGTAGACGAACACTTAAACCTAGAAGAACTAAATTTGGTGAGCCAAGTGGGATTTGTGTACTTGTTATTAAAACCACATATCATCAAGATTGGGTGAAAAAGTATTTGCTGGTATTTTGGAAACTCGTAATTTCTTGGAAGCTTGGCAACTTCTTTCAATTAAAGTGCTTTTCCACAGTCTCTGCTTAGGGCTACTTGAAGAGGAAACAAACCATAGAGACTATACTGAGAACTACTTTATTTTGACAAGTTTCAAAGCACTACTAGAAACCATGCTGGATTTAGAGTTTCAAATTCATCTATCTATATAAGAGGGAACAGAGTGAAACCTAAATAAAAAACTGCTACTGTAGACGAACGCTTAAACCTAGAACAAAATTTGGTGAGCCTAGTGGGATTTGTGGACTGATCATTACCACCAAGTATCATCAAGATTGTGTAAAAAAATATTTGCTGGTATTTCGAAAACTCGTTATTTCTTAGAAGCTTGGCAACCCCTCTCAATGAAAGTACTTTGCCAGAGTCTGTGCCTAGGGCTACTTGAAGAGGAAACAAACCATAGAGACAAAACTGAGAACTCCTTTATTTTGTCAAGTTTCAAAGAGCTACTACAAACCATGTTGGATTTAGAGTTCCAAATTCATCTACCTATATAGGAGAGAACAGAGTGAAACCAAAAATAAAAACTGCTACTGTAAACGAACGCTTCAAACTAGAGGAACAAAATTGGGTGAGCCAAGTGGATTTGTGTACTGATCATTACCAGCAAGTATCATCAAGATAGGGTAAAAAAATATTTGCTGGTATTTCGGAAACTCGTTATTTCTTAGAAGCTTGGGAAACCCTCTCAATAAAAGTGCTTTTCCACAGTCTGTGCCTTGGGCTACTTGAAGAGGAAACAAACCATAGAGACAAAACTGGGAACTCCATTATTTTATGGAGTTTCAAAGAGCTTCTACAAACCATGTTGGATTTAGAGTTCCAAATTCATCTATCTATATGGGAGAGAATAGAGTGGAACCGTAAAAATAAAAACTGCTACTCGTAACGAACGCTTCAACCTAGAAGAACAAAATTTGGTGAGCCAAGTGGGATTTGTGTACTGATCATTACCACTAAGTATCATCAAGATTGGGTGAAAAAATATTTGCTGGTGTTTCGGAAACTCTTTATTTCTTAGAAGCTTGGCAACCCCTTTCAATGAAAGTGCTTTTCCCCAGTCTGTGCCTAGGGCTACTTGAAGAGGAAACAAATCATAGAGACAAATTGAGAACTACTATTTTTTGTCAAGTTTCAAGCGCTACTACAATCCATGCTGGATTTTAAGTTCCAAATTCAGCTATCTATATAGGAGAGAACAGAGGGAAACCTAAAAATATAAACTGCTACTGTAAACCAACACTTCAACCTAGAAGAAGACAATTTGTTGAGCCAAGTGGGATTTGTGTACTGATCATTACCACCACGTATCATCAAGATTGATGAAAACTTATTTGCTGGTATTTTGAAAGCTCATTATTTCTTAGAAGCTTGGCAACCTCTCTCAATGAAAATGCTTTTCCACAATCTGTGCCTAAAGCTACTTGAGGAGGAAACAAACAATAGAGAGAAAACAGAGATTTCCTTTATTTTGTCAAATTTCAATGAGCTGCTACAAACCATGTTGGATTTAGAGTGACAAATTCATCTATCTATATAGGAGAGAACAGAGTGAAACCTAAAGATAAAAATTGCTACTGTAAACGAACGCTTCAACCAAGAAGAACCAAATTTGGTGAGCCAAATGGATTTGTGTACCGATCATTACCACCAAGCATCATCAAGATTGGGTGAAAAAATATTTGCTGGTATTTTGGAAACTCGTTATTTTTTGGATGCTTGGCAACCCCTCTCAGTGAAAGTGCTTTTCCACAGTCTGTGCCTAGGGCTACTTGAAGAAGAAACAAACCATAGAGACAAAACTGAGAAATATTTTATTTTGTCAAGTTTCAATGAGCTACTACAAACCATGTTGGATTTAGTGTTCCAATTTCATCTATCTGTATAAGAGAGAACAGAGTGAAACGTAAATATAAAAACTGCTACTGTAGACGAACGCTTCAACCTAGAAGAACAAAATTTGGTGAGCCAAGTGGATTTGTGTACTGATCATTACCAGCAAGTATCATCAAGATTGGGTGAAAAAATATTTGCTGGTATTTCGGAAACTCGTTATTTCTTAGAAGCTTGGGAAACCCTCTCAATGAAAGTGCTTTTCCACAGTCTGTGCCTTGGGCTATTGAAGAGGAAACAAACCATAGAGACAAAACTGAGAACTCCATTATTTTATGGAGTTTCAAAGAGCTACTACAAACCATGTTGGATTTAGAGTTCCAAATTCATCTATCTATATGGGAGAGAATAGAGTGGAACTGTAAAAATAAAAACTGCTACTCTAAACGAACGCTTCAACCAAGAAGAACAAAATTTGGTGAGCCAAGTGGGATTTGTGTACGTGTCATTATCACCTCGCATCATCAAGATTGGGTGAAAAAGTATTTGCTGGTATTTCGGAAACTCGTAATTTCTTGGAAGCTTGGGAACTCCTTTCAATAAAAGTGCTTTTCAACAGTCTCTGCTTAGGGCTAATTGAAGAGAAAACAAATCATAGAGATAAAACAGAGAACTCCTTTATTTTATCAATTTTCAAAGAGCTACTATAAACCATGTTGGATTTACAGTTCCAAATTCATCTATCTATATAGAAGAGAAGAGAGTGAAACCTAAATATAAAAACTGCTACTGTAGACGAACTCTTCAATCTAGAAGAACAAAATTTGGTGAGCCAAGTGGGATTTGTGTATTTGTCATTACCACCACGTATCATCAAGATTTGGTGAAAAAGTATTTGCTGGTATTTCGGAAACTCGTAATTTCTTGGAAGCTTGGCAACTCCTTTCAATGAAAGTGCTTTTCCACAGTCTCTGCTTAGGGCTACTTGAAGAGGAAACAAATCATACAGACAAATTGAGAACTACTATTTTTTGTCAAGTTTCAAGCGCTACTACAATCCATGCTGGATTTTAAGTTCCAAATTCAGCTATTTATATAGGAGAGAACAGAGGGAAACCTAAAAATATAAACTGCTACTGTAAACCAACACTTCAAAATAGAAGAAGACAATTTGTTGAGCCAAGTGGGATTTGTGTACTGATCATTACCACCACGTATCATCAAGATTGGTGAAAACTTATTTGCTGGTATTTTGAAAACTCATTATTTCTTAGAAGCTAGGCAACCTCTCTCAATGAAAATGCTTTTACACAATCTGTGCCTGAAGCTAATTGAAGAGGAAACAAACAATAGAGAGAAAACTGAGATTTCCTTTATTTTGTCAAATTTCAAAGAGCTACTACAAACCATGTTGAATTTAGAGTTCCAAATTCATCTATCTATATAGGAGAGAACAGAGTGAAACCTAAATATAAAAACTGCTACTGTAGACTAACGCTTAAAACTAGAAGAACAAAATTTGGTGAGCCAAGTGGAATTTGTGTACTTGTCAACCACCAAGTATCATCAAGATTGGGAGAAAAAATATTTGCTGGTATTTCGGAAACTCGTTATTTCTTAGAAGCTTGAGAAACCCTCTAAATGGACTTGCTTTTCCACAGTCTGTGCCTTGGGCTACTTGAAGAGGAATCAAACCTAGAGACAAAACTGAGAAATTTTTTATTTTGTCAAGTTTCAAAGAGCTACTACAAACCATATTGGATTTAGAGTTCCAAATTCATCTATCTATATAGGAGAGAACATAGTGAAACCTAAAAATATAAACTGCTACCGTAAACGAACGCTTCAACCTAGAAGAACAAAATTTGGTGAGCCAGGTGGGATTTGTTTACTTGTCATAACCAACAAGTATCATCAAGATTGGGTGAAAAAATATTGCTGGTATTTCGGAAAATCGTTATTTCTTAGAAACCTGGCAAAATCCTTTCAATGAAAGTGCTTTTCCACAGTCTGTGCCTAGGGCTACTTGAAGAGGAAACAAAACATAGAGACAAAACTGAGAACTCCTTCATTTTGTCAAGTTTCAAAGAGCTACTAGAAACCATGTTGGATTTAGTGTTCCAAATTCATCTATCTATATAAAAGAGAACAGTGTAAAACCTAAAAATAAAAACTGCTACTGTAAACGAACGCTTCAACCTAGAAGAACACAATTTTTGAGTCAAGGGGTATTTGTGTACTTGTCATTAACACCAAGTATCATCAAGATTAAGTGAAAAAATATTTGCTGGTATTTCGTAAACTCGTAATGTTTTGGAAGCTTGGCAACCCCTTTCAATGAAAGTGCTTTTCCACAGTCTCTGCTTAGGGACACTTGAGGAGGAAACAAATCATAGAGACAAAACTGAGAACTCCTTTATTTAGTCAAGTTTCATAGCTACTACAAACCATGTTGGATTTAGAGTTCCAAATTCATCTATCTATATAGGAGAGAACAGAGGGACACCTAAAAATATGAACTGCCTCTGTAAACGAACGCTTCAACCAAGAAGAACCAAATTTGGTGATCAAGTGGGATTTGTGTACTGATCATTACCACCAGTATCATCAAATTGGGTGAAAAAATATTTGCTGGTATTTTGGAAACTCGTTATTTCTTAGAAGCTTGACAACAACTCTCAATGAAAGTGCTTTTCCACAGTCTGTGCCTAGGGATACTTGAAGAGGAAACAAAAAATAGAGACAAAACTGAGAACTCCTTTATTTTGTCAAGTTTCAGAGAGGTACTACAAACCATGTTGATTTTAGAGTTCCAAATTCATCTATCTATATAGGAGAGAACAGAGTGATACCTAAACATAAAAACTGCTACTGTAAACGAAGGCTTCAACCTAGAAAACAAAATTTGGTGAGCCAAGTGGGATTTGTGTACTTGTCATTACCACCAAGTATCATCAAGATTGGGTGAAAAAATGTATGCTGGTATTTCGGAAACCCGTAATTTCTTGGGAGTTTTGCAAACCCTTTCAATGAAAGTGCTTTTCCACAGTCTCTGCTTAGGGCTACTTGAAGAGGAAACAAATCATAGAGACAAAACTGAGAACTCCTTTATTTTGTCAAGTTTCAAAGAGCTACCACAAACCATGTTGGATTTAGAGTTCCAAATTCATTAATCTATATGGGAGAGAACAGAGTGAAAAATAAAAATAAAAAGTGCTACTGTAAACGAACGTTTCAAATTAGAAGAGCACAATTTGGTGAGCCAAGTGGCATTTGTGTACTGATCATTACCACCACGTGTCATCCAGATTGGGTGAAAAAATATTTGCTGGTATTTCGGAAACTCGTTATTTCTTTGAAGCTTGGCAACCCCTCTCAATGAATGTGCTTTTCCCCAGTCTGTGCCTAGGGCCATTTGAAGAGGAAACAAACCATAGAGAAAAAACTGAGAACTTTTTTATTTTGTCAAGTTTCAAAGAGCTACTACAAACCATGTTGGATTTAGAGTTCCAAATACATCTATCTATATAGGAGAGAACAGAGGGAAACCTTAAAATATAAACTGCTACTGTAAACTAACGCTTCAACCTAGAAGAACAAAATTTGGTGAGCCAAGTGGGAATTGTGTACTTGTAATTACCACCAAGTATCATCAAGATTGGGTGAAAAAATATTTGCTGGTATTTCGGAAATCCGTAATTTTTTGGGAGCTTGGAAAACCCTTTCAATGAAAGTGCTTATCCACAGTCTCTGCTTAGGGCTACTTGAAGAGGAAACAAATCACAGAGACAAAACTGAGTACTCCTTTATTTTGTCAAGTTTCAAAGAGCTACTACAAACCATGTTGGATTTAGAGTTCCAAATTCATCTATCTATATCGGAGAGAACAGCGGGAAACCTAAAAATAAAGACTGCTACTGTAAACGAACGCTTCAACTTACAAAAACAAAATTTGGTGAGCCAATTGGGATTTGTGTACTGATCATTACCACCATGTAACATCAAGGTTGGGTGAAAAAATATTTGCTCGTATTTCGAAAACTCGTTATTTCTTAGAAACTTGGCAACCCCTCTCAATGAAAGTGCTTTTCCACAGTCTGTGTATAGGGCTACTTGAAGAGGAAACAATCCATAGAAACAAAACTGAGAACTCCTTTATTTTGTCAAGTTTCAAAGAGCTACTACAAACCATGTTGGATTTAGATTTCCAAATTCATCTATCTATATAGGAGAGAACAGAGTGAAACCTAAAAATAAAAACTGCTACTGTAAACGAACGCTTCAACCTAGAAGAACAAAATTTGGTGAGCCAAGTGGGATTTGTATACTTGTCATTTCCACCAAGTATCATCAAGATTGGGTGAAAAAAATTTGCTGGTATTTCGGAAACCAGTAATATATTGGAACCTTGGCCACCCCTTTCAATGGAAGTGCTTTTCCACAGTCTCTGCCTGGGATACTTGAAGAGGAAACAAATCACAAAGACAAAACTGAGAATTCCTTTATTTTTTCAAGTTTCAAAGAGCTACTACAAACCATGTTGGATTTAGAGTTCCAAATTCATCTATCTATATAAAAGAGAACAGAGTGAAACCTAAAAATAAAAACTGCTACTGAAAACGAACACTTCAACCTAGAAGAACACAATTTGGTGAGACAAGTGGGATTTGTGTACTTGTCATTAACACCAAGTATCATCAAGATTGTGTGAAAAACTGTTTGCTGGTATTTCGGAAACTCCTAATATCTTGGAAGGTTGGTAACCCCTTTCAATGAAAGTGCTTTTCCCCAGTCTCTGACTAGGGCCATTTGAAGAGGCAACAAACCATAGAGAAAAAACTGAGAACTCCTTTATTTTGTCAAGTTTCAAAGAGCTACTACAAACCATGTTGGATTTAGAGTTCCAAATTCATCTATCTCTATGGGAGAGAACAGAGTGAAACCTAAAAATAAAAACTGCTACTGTAAACGAACGCTTCAACCTAGAAGAACACAATTTGGTGAGCCAAGTGGCATTTGTGTACTGATCATTACCACCACGTATCATGAAGTTTGGGTGAAGAAATATTTGCTGGTATTTTGGAAACTCTTTATTTCTTAGAAGCTTGGCAACCCCTCTCAATGAATGTGCTTTTTCCCAGTCTGTGCCTAGGGCTACATGAAGATAAAACTAATCATAGTGACAAAACTGAGAACTACTTTGTTTTTTCAAGTTTCAAAGAGCTACTACAAACTATGTTGTATTTAGAGTTCCAAATTCATCTATCTATATAGGAGAGAACAGAGGGAAACCTAAAAATAAAAACTGCTCTTGTAAACGAACGCTTCAACCTAGAAGAGCAAAATTTGGTGAGCCAAGTGGGATTTGTGTAATTGTAATTACCACCAAGTATCATCAAGATTGGGTGAAAAAATATTTGCTGGTATTTCGGAAACCCGTAATATTTTGAGCTTGGCAAACCCTTTCAATGAAAGTGCTTTTCCACAGTCTCTGCTTAGGGCTACTTGAAGAGGAAACAAATCATAGAGACAAAACTGAGAACTCCTTTATTTTGTCAAGTTTCAAAGAGCTACTACAAACCATGTTGGATTTAGAGTTCCAAATTCATCTATCTATATAGGAGAGAACAGAGGGAAACCTAAAATATAAACTGCTACTGTAAACGAACGCTTCAACCTAGAAGAACAAAATTTGGTGAGCCAAGTGGGATTTGTGTACTTGTCATTAAAACCTAGTATCATCAAGATTGGGTGAAAAAATATTTGTTGGTATTTCGGAAACTCGTTATTTCTTAGAAGCCCGGCAACCCCTCTCAATGAAAGTGCTTTTCCACAGTCTATGACTAGGGCTACTTGAAGAGGAAACAAAACATAGAGACAAAACTGAGAACTTCTTCATTTTGTCAAATTTCAAAGAGCTACTACAATCCATGTTGATTTTAGAGTTCCAAATTCATCTATCTATATAGGAGAGAACAGAGGGAAACCTAAAAATATAAACTGCTACTGTAAACGAACGCTTCAACCTAGAAGAACAAAATTTGGTGAGCCAAGTGGGATTTGTGTACTTGTCATTAACACCAAGTATCATCAAGATTGCGTGAAAAAAATGTTTGCTGGTATTTCAGAAACTCGTTGTTTCTTAGAACCTTGGCAACCCCTCTCAATGAATGTGCTTGTGCCCAGTCTGTGCCTAGGGCTATTAGAAGAGGAAACAAACCATAGAGACAAAACTGAGAACACTTTTATTTTCTCGAGTTTCAAAGAGCTACTACAAACCACGTTGGGTTTAGAGTTCCAAATTCATATATCTATATAGGAGAGAACAGAGGGAAACCTAAAAATAAAAACTGCTCTTGTAAACGAACACTTCAACCTAGAAGAGCAAAATTTGGTGAGCCAAGTGGGATTTGTGTAATTGTAATTACCACCAAGTATCATCAAGATTGGGTGAAAAAATATTTGCTGGTATTTCAGAAACCCGTAATTTTTTTTGAGCTTGGCAAACCCTTTCAATGAAAGTGCTTTTCCACAGTCTCTGCTTAGGGCTACTTGAAGAGGAAACAAATCATAGAGACAAAACTGAGAACTCCTTTATTTTGTCAAGTTTCAAAGAGCTACTACAAACCATGTTGGATTTAGAGTTCCAAATTCATCTATCTGTATAGGAGAGAACAGAGGGAAACCTAAAATATAAACTGCTACTGTAAACGAACGCTTCAACCTAGAAGAACAAAATTTGGTGAGCCAAGTGGGATTTGTGTACTTGTCATTAAAACCTAGTATCATCAAGATTGGGTGAAAAAATATTTGCTGGTATTTCGGAAACTCGTTATTTCTTAGAAGCCTGGCAACCCCTCTCAATGAAAGTGCTTTTCCACAGTCTATGACTAGGGCTACTTAAAGAGTTAACAAAACATAGAGACAAAACTGAGAACTTCTTCATTTTGTCAAATTTCAAAGAGCTACTACAATCCATGTTGGATTTAGAGTTCCAAATTCATATATCTATATAAAAAAGATCAGATTGAAACCTAAAAATAAAAACTGCTACTGTAAAAGAACGCTTCAACCAAGAAGAACACAATTTGGTGAGCCAAGTGGGATTTGTGTACTGATCATTACCACCACGTATCATCAAGATTGGGTTAAAAAATATTTGCTGGTATTTCGGAAACTCGTTATTTCTTAGAAGCTTGGCCACCCCTCTCAATGAATGTGCTTTTCCCCAGTCTGTGCCTAGGGCTATTTGAAGAGGAAACAAACAATAGAGACAAAACTGAGAACTTTTCTATTTTGTCACGTTTCAAAGAGCTACTACAAACCATGTTGGATTTAGAGTTCCAAATTCATCTATCTATATAGGAGAGAACTGAGTGAAACCTAAAAATAAAAACTGCTACTGTAAAAGAACGCTTCAACCTAGAAGAACAAAATTTGGTGAGCCAATTGGGAATTGTGTACTTGTCATTACTACCAGGTATCATCAAGATTGGGTGAAAAAATATTTGCTGGTATTTCGGAAACTCGTAATTTCTTGGAAGCTTGGCAACCCCTTTCAATGAAAGTGCTTTTCCACAGTTTCTGCTTAGGGCTACTTGAAGAGGAAACAAATCATAGAGACAAAACTGAGAACTAATTTATTTTGTCAAGTTTCAAAGAGCTACTACAAACCATGTTGGATTTAGAGTTCCAAATTCATCTAATTATATGGGAGAGAACAGAGTGAAACCTAAAAATAAAAACTGCTACTGTAAACGAACGCTTCAACCTAGAAGAGCACAATTTGGTGAGCCAAGTGACATTTGTGTACTGATCATTACCACCACGTATCATCCAGATTCGAAGAAAAAATATTTGCTTGTATTACGGAAACTCGCTTTTTCTTAGAAGCTTGGCAACCCCTCTCAATGTATGTGCTTTTCCCCAGTATGTGCCTAGGGCCATTTGAAGAGGAAACAAACCATAGAGAAAAAACTGAGAACTTTTTTATTTTGTCAAGTTTAAAACAGCTACTACAAACTATGTTGGATTTAGAGTTCCAAATTCATCTATCTATATAGGAGAGAACAGAGGGAAACCTAAAAATAAAAACTGCTACTGTAAACGACCGCTTCAACCTAGAAGAGCAAAATTTGGTGAGCCATGTGGGATTTGTGTACTTGTCATTACCACCAAGTATCATGAAGATTGGGTGAAAAAATATTTGCTGGTATTTCAAAAACCCCTAATTTCTTGGGATCTTGTCAAATCCTTTCAATGAAAGTGCTTTCCACAGTCTCTGCTTAGGGCTACTTGAAGAGGAAACAAATCATAGAGACAAAAGTGAGAACTCCTTTATTTTGTCAAGTTTCAAAGTGCTACTACAAACCATGTTGGATTTAGAGTTCCAAATTCATCTATCTATATAGGAGAGAACAGAGTGAAACCTAAAAATAAAAACTGCTACTGTAAACGAACGCTTCAACCTAGAAGAACAAAATTTGGTGAGCCACGTGGTATTTGTGTACTTGTCATTAACACCAAGTATCATGAAGATTGGGTGAAAAAATATTTGCTGGTATTTCAGAAACTCGTTATTTCTTGGAAGCCTGGCAACCCCTCTCAATGAAAGTGCTTTTGCACTGTCTGTGCCTAGGGCTACTTGAAGAGGAAACAAAACATAGGACAAAACTGAGAACTCCTACATTTTCTGAAGTTTCAAAGAGCTACTACAAACCATGTTGGATTTAGTGTTCCAAATTCATCTATCTATATAAAGAGAACAGAGTGAAACCTAAAAATTAAAAACTGCTACTATAAACGAACACTTCAACCTAGAAGAACACAATTTGGTGAGCCAAGTGGTATTTGTGTACTGATCATTACCACCACGTATCATCAGGATTGGGTGAAAAAATATTTGTTGGTATTTCAGAAACTCGTTATTTCTTAGAAGTTTCGCAACCCCTCTCAATGAATGTACTTTTCCCCAGTTGTGCCTAGGTCTATTTGAAGAGGAAACAAACCATAGAGACAAAACTAAGAACATTTTATTTTGTCAAGTTTCAAAGAGCTACTACAAACCATGTTGGATTTAGAGTTCCAAATTCATCTATCTGCATGGGAGAGAACAGAGGGAAACGTAAAAATGAAAACTGCTCTTGTAAACGAACGCTTCAAAGTAGAAGAGCAAAATTTGGTGAGCCAAGTGGGATTCGTGTACTTGTAATTACCACCAAGTATTATCAAGATTGGGTGAAAAAATATTTCCTGGTATTTCGGAAACCCGTAATTTTTTGTTAGCTTGGGAAACCCTTTCAATGAAAGTTCTTTTCCACAGTCTCTGCTTAGGGCTATTTGAAGAGGAAACAAATCATAGTGATAAAAGTGAGAACTCCTTTATTTTGTCAAGTTTCAAAGAGCTACTACAAACCATGTTGGATTTAGAGTTCCAAATTCATCTATCTATATAGGAGAGAACAGAGGGACACCTAAAAATATAAACTGCAACTGTAAACGAGCGCTTCAACTTAGAAGAACCAAACTTGGTGAGTCAAGTGGGATTTGTGTACTGATCATTACCACCAGTATCATCAAGATTGGGTAAAAAAATATTTGCTGGTATTTTGGAAACTCGTTATTTCTTAGAAGCTTGGCAACAACTCTCAATGAAAGTGGTTTTCCGCAGTCTGTTCCTAGGGCTACTTGAAGAAGAAACAAACCATAGAGACAAAACTGAGAACTCTTTTATTTTGTCAAGTTTCAAAGACCTACTACAAACCATGTTGGATTTAGAGTTCCAAATTCATCTATCTATATAAGAGAGAACAGAGTGAAACGTAAATATAAAAATTGCTACTGTAGACGAACGCTTCAACCTGGAAGAACAAAGTTATTTGAGCCAAGTGAGATTTGTGTATTGATTATTACCACCAAGTATTATCAAGATTGGGTGAAAAAATATTTGCTGGTATTTCGGAAACTCGTTATTTCTTAGAAGTTTGGGAAACCCTCTCAATGCAAGAGCTTTTCCACAGTCTGTGCCTAGGGCTACTTGAAGAGGAAACAAACCATAGAGACAAAACTGAGAACTCCTTTATTTTGTCAAGTTTCAAAGTGGTACTAGAAACCATGTTGGATTTAGAGTTCCAAATTCATCTATCTATATAGGAGAGAACAGAGTGAAACCTAAAAATAAAAACTGCTACTGTAAACGAACGCGTCAACCTAGAAGAACAAAATTTGGTGAGCCAAGTGGGATTTGTGTACTTGTAATTACCACCAAGTATCATCAAGATTGGGTGAAAAAATATTTCCTGGTATTTCGAAAACCCGTAATTTTTTCTTAGCTTGGGAAACCCTTTCAATGAAAGTGCTTTTTCACAGTCTCTGCTTAGGGCTACTTGAAGAGGAAACAAATCATAGAGATAAAACTGAGAACTCCTTTATTTTGTCAAGTTTCAAAGAGCTACTACAAAACCATGTTGGATTTAGAGTTCCAAATTCATCTATCTATATAGGAGAGAACAGAGGGACACCTAAAAATATAAACTGCAACTGTAAACGAACGCTTCAACTTAGAAGAACCAAACTTGGTGAGTCAAGTAGGATTTGTGTACTGATCATTACCACCATGTATCATCAAGATTGGGTGAAAAAATATTTGCTGGTGTTTCGGAAACTCGTTATTTCGTAGAAGCTTGGCAACCCCTCGCATTGAAAGTGCTCTTCCACACTTTGTGCATATGGCTACTTGAAGAGGAAACAAACCTTAGCGATAAAACTGAGAACTCCTTTATTTTCTCAAGTTACAAACAGGTACTACAAACCATGTTGGATTTAGACTTCCAAATTCATCTATCTATATAAGAGAGAACAGAGTGAAACCTAAATATAAAAACTGCTACTATAGACGAACTCTTGAATCTAGAAAAACAAAATTTGGTGGCAACGTGGGATTTGTGTACTGATCATTACCACAAAGTATCATCAAGATTGGGTGAAGAAATATTTGCTGGTATTTCAGAAACTCGTTATTTCTTGGAAGCTTGGCAACCCCTTTCAATGAAAGTGCATTTCCACAGTCTGTGCCTAGGGCCATTTGAAGAGGAAACAAACCATAGAGAAAAAACTGAGAACTTTTATTTTGTCAAGTTTAAAAGAGCTACTACAAACTATGTTGGATTTAGAGTTCCAAATTCATCTATCTATATAGGAGAGAAAAGAGGGAAACCTAAAAATAAAAACTGCTACTGTAAACGACCGCTTCAACCTAGAAGAGCAAAATTTGGTGAGCCAAGTGGGATTTGTGTACTTGTCATTACCACCAAGTATCATGAAGATTGGGTGAAAAAATATTTGCTGGTATTTCGCAAACCCATAATTTCTTGGGAGCTTGTCGAATCCTTTCAATGAAAGTGCTTTCCACAGTCTCTGCTTAGGGCTACTTGAAGAGGAAACAAATCAAAGAGACAAAGTGAGAACTCCTTTATTTTGTCAAGTTTCAAAGAGCTACTACAAACCATGTTGGATTTAGAGTTCCAAATTCATCTATCTATATAGGAGAGAACAGAGTGAAACCTAAAAATAAAAACTGCTACTGTAAACGAACGCGTCAACCTAGAAGAACAAAATTTGGTGAGCCAAGTGGGATTTGTGTACTTGTCATTACCACCACGTATCATCAAGATTGCGTGAAACAGTATTTGCTGGTATATCGGAAACTAGTAATTTCTTGGAAGCTTGACAACCCCTTTCAATGAAAGTGCTTTTCCACAGTTTCTGCTTAGGGCTACTAGAAGAGGAAACAAATCATAGAGACTAAACTGAGAACTACTTTATTTTGTCAAGTTTCAAAGAGCTACTACAAACCATGTTGGATTTAATGTTCCAAATTCATCTATCTATATGGGAGAGAACAGAATGAAACCTAAAAAAAAAACTGCTACTGTAAACGAACGCTTCAACCTAGAAGAGCACAATTTGGTAAGCCAAGTGGCATTTGTGTACTGATCATTACCACCACGTATCATCCAGATTGGGTGAAAAAATATTTGCTGGTATTTCAGAAACTCTTTATTTCTTAGAAGCTTGGCAACCCCTCTCAATGAATGTGCTTTTCCCCAGTCTGTGCCTAGGGCCATTTGAAGAGGAAACAAACCATAGAGAAAAAACTGAGAACTTTTTTATTTTGTCAAGTTTAAAAGAGCTACTACAAACCATGTTGGATTTAGAGTTCCAAATTCATCTATCTATATAGGAGAGAACAGAGTGAAACCTAAAAAACAAAAACTGCTACTGTAAACGAACGCTTCAACCTAGAAGAACAAAATTTGGTGAGCCAAGTGGGATTTGTGTACTTGTCATTACCACCAAGTATCATCATATTGGGGGAAAAATATTTTCTGGTATTTCTGAAATCCGTAATTTCTTGGAAGCTTGGCAACCCCTTTCAATGGAAGTGCTTTTCCACAGTCTCTGCCTGAGCTACTTGAAGAGAAAACAAATCATAGAGACCAAACTGAGAACTCCTTTATTTTTTAAAGTTTCAAAGAGCTACTACAAACCATGTTGGATTTAGAGTTCCAAATTCATCTAACTATATGGGAGAGAACAGAGTGAAACCTAAAAATAAAAACTGCTACTGTAAACGAACGCTTCAACCTAGAAGAGCACAATTTGGTGAGCCAAGTGACATTTGTGTACTGATCATTACCACCACGTATCATCCAGATTCGAAGAAAAAATATTTGCTGGTATTACGGAAACTCGTTATTTCTTAGAAGCTTGGCAACCCCTCTCAATGAATGTGCTTTTCCCCAGTCTGTGCCTAGGGCCATTTGAAGAGGAAACAAACCATAGAGAAAAAACTGAGAACTTTTATTTTGTCAAGTTTAAAAGAGCTACTACAAACTATGTTGGATTTAGAGTTCCAAATTCATCTATCTATATAGGAGAGAAAAGAGGGACACCTAAAAATAAAAACTGCTACTGTAAACGACCGCTTCAACCTAGAAGAGCAAAATTTGGTGAGCCAAGTGGGATTTGTGTACTTGTCATTACCACCAAGTATCATGAAGATTGGGTGAAAAAATATTTGCTGGTATTTCGCAAACCCATAATTTCTTGGGAGCTTGTCAAATCCTTTCAATGAAAGTGCTTTCCACAGTCTCTGCTTAGGGCTACTTGAAGAGGAAACAAATCATAGAGATAAAACTGAGAACTCCTTTATTTTGTCAAGTTTCAAAGAGCTACTACACACCATGTTGGATTTAGAGTTCCAAATTCATCTATCTATATAGGAGAGAACAGAGGGACACCTAAAAATATAAACTGCAACTGTAAACGAGCGCTTCAACTTAGAAGAACCAAACTTGGTGAGTCAAGTGGGATTTGTGTACTGATCATTACCACCAGTATCATCAAGATTGGGTAAAAAAATATTTGCTGGTATTTTGGAAACTCGTTATTTCTTAGAAACTTGGCAACAACTCTCAATGAAAGTGGTTTTCCGCAGTCTGTTCCTAGGGCTACTTGAAGAAGAAACAAACCATAGAGACAAAACTGAGAACTCTTTTATTTTGTCAAGTTTCAAAGACCTACTACAAACCATGTTGGATTTAGAGTTCCAAATTCATCTATCTATATAAGAGAGAACAGAGTGAAACGTAAATATAAAAATTGCTACTGTAGACGAACGCTTCAACCTGGAAGAACAAAGTTATTTGAGCCAAGTGAGATTTGTGTATTGATTATTACCACCAAGTATTATCAAGATTGGGTGAAAAAATATTTGCTGGTATTTCGGAAACTCGTTATTTCTTAGAAGTTTGGGAAACCCTCTCAATGCAAGAGCTTTTCCACAGTCTGTGCCTAGGGCTACTTGAAGAGGAAACAAACCATAGAGACAAAACTGAGAACTCCTTTATTTTGTCAAGTTTCAAAGTGGTACTAGAAACCATGTTGGATTTAGAGTTCCAAATTCATCTATCTATATAGGAGAGAACAGAGTGAAACCTAAAAATAAAAACTGCTACTGTAAACGAACGCGTCAACCTAGAAGAACAAAATTTGGTGAGCCAAGTGGGATTTGTGTACTTGTAATTACCACCAAGTATCATCAAGATTGGGTGAAAAAATATTTCCTGGTATTTCGGAAACCCGTAATTTTTTCTTAGCTTGGGAAACCCTTTCAATGAAAGTGCTTTTTCACAGTCTCTGCTTAGGGCTACTTGAAGAGGAAACAAATCATAGAGATAAAACTGAGAACTCCTTTATTTTGTCAAGTTTCAAAGAGCTACTACAAAACCATGTTGGATTTAGAGTTCCAAATTCATCTATCTATATAGGAGAGAACAGAGGGACACCTAAAAATATAAACTGCAACTGTAAACGAACGCTTCAACTTAGAAGAACCAAACTTGGTGAGTCAAGTAGGATTTGTGTACTGATCATTACCACCATGTATCATCAAGATTGGGTGAAAAAATATTTGCTGGTGTTTCGGAAACTCGTTATTTCGTAGAAGCTTGGCAACCCCTCGCATTGAAAGTGCTCTTCCACACTTTGTGCATATGGCTACTTGAAGAGGAAACAAACCTTAGCGATAAAACTGAGAACTCCTTTATTTTCTCAAGTTACAAACAGGTACTACAAACCATGTTGGATTTAGACTTCCAAATTCATCTATCTATATAAGAGAGAACAGAGTGAAACCTAAATATAAAAACTGCTACTATAGACGAACTCTTAAATCTAGAAAAACAAAATTTGGTGGCAACGTGGGATTTGTGTACTGATCATTACCACAAAGTATCATCAAGATTGGGTGAAGAAATATTTGCTGGTATTTCAGAAACTCGTTATTTCTTGGAAGCTTGGCAACCCCTTTCAATGAAAGTGCATTTCCACAGTCTGTGCCTAGGGCCATTTGAAGAGGAAAACAAACCATAGAGAAAAAACTGAGAACTTTTATTTTGTCAAGTTTAAAAGAGCTACTACAAACTATGTTGGATTTAGAGTTCCAAATTCATCTATCTATATAGGAGAGAAAAGAGGGAAACCTAAAAATAAAAACTGCTACTGTAAACGACCGCTTCAACCTAGAAGAGCAAAATTTGGTGAGCCAAGTGGGATTTGTGTACTTGTCATTACCACCAAGTATCATGAAGATTGGGTGAAAAATATTTGCTGGTATTTCGCAAACCCATAATTTCTTGGGAGCTTGTCGAATCCTTTCAATGAAAGTGCTTTCCACAGTCTCTGCTTAGGGCTACTTGAAGAGGAAACAAATCAAAGAGACAAAGTGAGAACTCCTTTATTTTGTCAAGTTTCAAAGAGCTACTACAAACCATGTTGGATTTAGAGTTCCAAATTCATCTATCTATATAGGAGAGAACAGAGTGAAACCTAAAAATAAAAACTGCTACTGTAAACGAACGCGTCAACCTAGAAGAACAAAATTTGGTGAGCCAAGTGGGATTTGTGTACTTGTCATTACCACCAAGTATCATCAAGATTGCGTGAAACAGTATTTGCTGGTATTTCGGAAACTAGTAATTTCTTGGAAGCTTGGCAACCCCTTTCAATGAAAGTGCTTTTCCACAGTTTCTGCTTAGGGCTACTAGAAGAGGAAACAAATCATAGAGACTAAACTGAGAACTACTTTATTTTGTCAAGTTTCAAAGAGCTACTACAAACCATGTTGGATTTAATGTTCCAAATTCATCTATCTATATGGGAGAGAACAGAATGAAACCTAAAAAAAAAACTGCTACTGTAAACGAACGCTTCAACCTAGAAGAGCACAATTTGGTAAGCCAAGTGGCATTTGTGTACTGATCATTACCACCACGTATCATCCAGATTGGGTGAAAAATATTTGCTGGTATTTCAGAAACTCTTTATTTCTTAGAAGCTTGGCAACCCCTCTCAATGAATGTGCTTTTCCCCAGTCTGTGCCTAGGGCCATTTGAAGAGGAAACAAACCATAGAGAAAAAACTGAGAACTTTTTTATTTTGTCAAGTTTAAAAGAGCTACTACAAACCATGTTGGATTTAGAGTTCCAAATTCATCTATCTATATAGGAGAGAACAGAGTGAAACCTAAAAAACAAAAACTGCTACTGTAAACGAACGCTTCAAACCTAGAAGAACAAAATTTGGTGAGCCAAGTGGGATTTGTGTACTTGTCATTACCACCAAGTATCATCATATTGGGGGAAAAATATTTTCTGGTATTTCTGAAATCCGTAATTTCTTGGAAGCTTGGCAACCCCTTTCAATGGAA